>NC_056747.1:1365428479-1365499570 GCF_019279795.1 Protopterus annectens
AAGCAGAAGAGGTGTTAAAGAAAATGGAGGACAAAGCTAAATCTATGCAAACGGTCAAGGATTTCTTACAGGTGCAGCCGCCTAGATTTAGCCGACACTGGCCAACAAAACATTGGTCCTTTCCAGTCTGACAGACCTCAGAGGGGCAGATCCAGATGCCCTAGAGGCAGATCACAGCCACATGATTCATACAGGTCTAAGCAATGGGGTGCTTCTACCTCCAAAGGTGGAGAAGACAAATCACAACCATATAGGAAACTGTCACAATGACTTCCCCCTGCCTGCACCAAGTACTTATTTTCTGGCAGCACCCTTAGGGGGAAAACTAGCACTTTTTTCTCAAAATTGGCACATTATAACCCAGGGCAAATGGGTTCTAGACAGTGTCACAAGGCTACACGTTTCATTTCCATACCCTGCCAAAGCCAAACAGTTGGCCAGACCTGCTCAAAAATCAATGGGCAGAGGCTCAAAAACAAGTCACTGCTCTCATGGACATGAGGGCAATTCAAGTACCACAGCAAGAGCAGGGACAAGGATTTTACTCGACTGTTCTTAGTACCCAGAAAGGACAAAGCATGGAGACCTACACTGGACCTATCTATTCTAAACACTTTCCTGGATATACCAAAATTCAAGATGTTGACCTTTACAGCAGCTTCTGCCCATGCTTGGCAGCAAGGCTTGGCTCGTGACTTTAGACCTAAAAGAGGCATACCTGCATATTCCAATCAGACAATCGTGCAGAAGATACCTCAGATTCAAGGCTAGCTCAAAGCATTACCAATTCTCTGCACTGCCCTGTGGCTTATCTACTGCGCCCAGGGTCTTCACAAAATGCCTGGCACCAGTAATTGCTTACTGCAGACAAAGAGGAATACAAATATATCCTTACTTGGACGACTGCCTCATACATCTACTACAGCATCTGACATTTGTGAGAAGACTCTTAACATGCCTAGGATACACAGTCAACAAAAAGAAATCAAAACTAGCACCCTGTCAAGAGAAAATATTCCTGGGTGCAAGCTTATACACAACTGCCCAGGTGGCTTATCTCACTCCAGGCAAAGGCAACTGACTACCTATTTCAAGGAAATGGCAACAAAGGCCCAGTTATCTGCAAGAAAAATTCTGCAGGCTTTGGGCGTCATGGCATCCTGCATCTTACTAATTCCATATGCAAGACTGCATATGAGGAAAATTAAATGGTACCTAAAAAGTGTCTGGACACAATATTGCCACAGACTGGAAACAATGATTACTGTAATTCCCTGCCTACAACAGGAGTTTTGATGGTGGACAAAGGCTGGTCACCAAAACAAGGGACAGCCATTCTCTCTACCCCCAGCCAGGCAGAGGCTAACGACGGATGCTTCAGATTATGCCTGGGGGGCACACATGGCAGGAAGAGGCATTTAGGGCACCTGGTCTGCAAACCAGAAGCATCTACATATCAATCAAAAAGATGCTAGCTGTTCAAAATGCCCTGACAGCCTTCGAGGACCTACTTCATTCAGGACAACTACTGATAGACAACACCACGGTGATGTGGTACATAAACAAGCAGGGGAGCACTCATTCTTATCCCCCTGTGCAGACAAGCCATGGCTTTATGGGACACAGCATTGACTTGCCAAGTTCATCTGCAGGCACAATTCCTGCCAGGAAAGGAAAATACTCTGGCAGATGAACTAAGCAGAAACCTCCTGGATCCCTACGAGTGGCACCTGGATCCACAAGTCTTCAGCATGATGATAAAGAAATGGCGACGCCCAGACATAGATCCGTTTGCCTCCCCTCAAAACAGTCAACTAAAAAGATTCTGCACAAGGACTCATCACAGACCAGCTTGGAAAGTGGATGCCTTATCTTTCAACTGGACAAACCTATCAGTATATGCCTTTCCTCCAC
The DNA here is from genome assembly GCF_019279795.1 of Protopterus annectens. NCBI lineage: Eukaryota > Metazoa > Chordata > Ceratodontiformes > Protopteridae > Protopterus > Protopterus annectens. Next base: position 1,365,430,394 of record NC_056747.1, read on the forward strand.
TGCCTCTCCTCCCCAAGGTACTCCTAAAGGTCAGGCAGGAGAAACCAAAAATGATTCTGATTGCCCCAGACTGGCCACGCCAGTACTGGTATCCAATCTTGAACTTGCCCGAATGCCCAGCCTGGACCTTACCTCAAATACTTCATCTATTGTCACAGCAAAACAAACAGTTTCTGCACAGCCAACTTAGGACCCTAAACCTGGCAGCATGGCAGATAATGTAGCCATACAAACCACACCTCTCAGTAAAGCTGTGATGGATGTCATTTTAGAAGCCAGAAGGCCTAGTACTAAAAAATCCTATGCTGGGAAATGGAAGAGATTTTGCACTTGGAACCAAGCTCAAGGAACTGATGCAGCTAACCCAAATATTCCTCAGATTTTGCAATACTTAACTGAGATGCTGGACAAAGGCCTATCTTTTTTTCATCAATTAAAATCCATGCCTCCGCCATTTCGGCTCATTACAATACAGTGCCACCACTTTTTTCTCAACCTTTTATTAAGGCAGTACCTCAGAGAAGCCAAAAACTTAAGACCCCCAAGGAGAACAACACCTGCATGGGACTTCAATTATGTCTTGGGGGGGGGGGAAAAAGAGAAGTCGGTTGGTTCAGACTGTTTCTTCGTGACCGCCCCTCTAAAGTAGCCATTTCTCCTAAGTTTCCAAAATTCTCCTTGAAACAGGTCAGACAACTCAACCCTTGGTGCAGTCTGTGCCAGTTTCTGCACAGACGTCTTTGGCACAGATTACAACTTTAGATTCTTTCACTTCGCTGAAAACCCAGGAACTGAAAGTTGTCCAGCTTCCACAGACCAGATGTTCTTCGTGTTTCACTGTTGCAATCATTACATTTGGGTAATCTGCTGGTAGGTTGCCCTCAATCGGCCTGATTAAGTCTTGGGTCCTGCGTCGGTTGCTGTCCCTTCCATGATGTCAGGTCGTTGGAGGTATAAAACATGCAGCAGATGCCATTACATCAGTCTTTCTTGCCGTGCGATGCCCGAAGCAGTTGGCAAGTGCCAGTCGGCAGACTGAAATTTTCATTTTTGAGTTTCAGAACCGAAGTCTTCATCTTAAAGCCAAGTACTGTTGGGGAAACTTTTTCTTGCTCCTTACAGATGTCAGTAAAAGTTAATAATTGCATTACTTGTGGGAAGCAAATACCCCATAACCCAGGAAATGAAAGTTGTCCAACTTCCACAGACCAGATATTCTCCTTTGGGTGGTCCCTTTTGCTGACTGCCCTCAGTCCATTCCTGGAGAGACATCCACCCATATCTATTTCTGTCAACTGATCCACTAAGAGCTTAGCTGAATCTGATATGAGAATGGTAGAACGACTCCTTGCGGAGATGGGATCATCTTCAACAAAGGTTCATAGCGCTTTTGGTGCTGGAACTTTACCCACTTCCACCATGTGTTTTCTTCCTCCTGCGACTCCAACTGAGACGTCGGAGTCTTTCCTGTCGACCCATCCCGGCATCGACCGTTTAGGTGCCAGCCAGAGCTCCTTCTCCAGCCCGGATAACTACTAAGTTCTTCAGGCAAGTCAGATCTAGAGAACTCCCTGGGTTGCAGCTTCATTTTCTGTTCCAGAGGGGCTGGTTTCAACTTTGGCTTTTTTGGAGCTATCCATGCTGCTCAGTGCTTGTGTGTATATAAGCTCTACCCCAGCTTTGGCCTTGGAGGCGGCTTCATCTCTGCTGGGTGGGACCACCGTTCTGATGGAGTCTGTCAGTTCCAGCCTTCCATTCTTCTACTTGGAGGGCCTGCCTTCCAGGCCATGGAGAGGGCTTTGTCCATGGCGGTCAGTCATTGAAAACCCCGTCTAACCAAATCTCTGGCCTTTCCCCTCAACTGGAGGTTCTTTCAGCCTCTTACCTGGGATACAGGGCACAAGTCTGAGGATCTAACCACAGTTGTGTCCTTCTCTGATACCTCTCCAGAGCATCTCACTGAAGAGTTTCCTGCAAAGAGAAAGTGCAAGGGGAAGCACTTGGACTCCCGTAAAGTCATTCACAGAGGATGCTGATTTCGATGAAGGGGAAGGTTCCCCCAAATTTCCCCCTGATGGTTTCTTCAGGGACATTGTAGAGATCCTGAAACGGGGGTGACTGGACCTTCCTCCAATCTTACTCAGAGGAATCCATATTCCTTAAGGATTTTCATGCCCAGCCCACTACTTTGATTTCTCTACCTGCTGACAATTTTATTAAACTAATAGCTCAGTAGCCTTGGAAGTTGCCTGATTCCATCAAGCTGATCATTGAGACTGGACTGTGTACTTTCAGCACCTAAAGATCAACAACACTGAGCTAAGGGAATTCCAGTAAATGTCACAGTGGTAGTGGCAGCCACCAAAAAGGAGCTTGCCAATGAAAGTCCAACTATCCGTCGTCCTAATAAAGACTGTAGGACTTTGGATGGATTTGGGAAGTGTTTGCCTCATTGACCTTCGCTCTTAAGTCTTTGAACTACATGGCATATTTTACAAGGCTAGAGAGCTGATTAAAGAATGGTCATGTACTCTGTCATGAGCAGTAAAAGGGATTTGAGACAAGGTGACCTCAGCTTGCCACGCTTGAATCAATTTCAGATTCATCCATGAGGCTAATTGCTCATGCTGCTGAAGGGACGAGAGCAGCGGGTTCAGGCGTAGCTATCAGGAGACGTGCCTGAATGGGCTTGTGAGTTCACAAAGCCATTAAAGTCGTTCATCAGTACTCTGACGGGAATTCCGTATTTGGTCTCAAAGTTAGAGACTCCAGCCAGATGCGAGAAAGATGGAAAGAGTTTTCTGCCGTAGGTGTACACTTTTCCACTCCCCAGCGGCCTTATTCCAGGAATCAGCAGAGTGGGAGGCTATGGTTCAAGAAGCCCAGAGGGGCCTTTCCATGACTCGTGTGGCAATGACTTCTCATGGGGTAATGCAAGATGCCCAGTAAGAGGCAGAGGTGACTTGCTGAATGAGGGTTCCAGGGATTCTTTCCCTGGGAATGCCTATCATCGTTCCTGAAGAGGCCCGATTGCCATTCTCTGGTGGCAGTCGGGTGGGGTGGGGGATTATCCTTGCACCAATTTGCAATCTGTCTCAACAAAAGACTGTTCGGTGCAGAGGATTATAACCAGAGGATACAGTATCCCCTTCTTATCGCAGCTAAAGAGTGTAACCAAAATCCTGGCCGTTCCACCCAGTCACAGGGAGGCAGTAGTCATAGTAATTCAAAAACTGCTCGACAAGAGTCATCCAAGCAGTCCCACCAGACAGGATCTGGAATTTACTGAAGATTCTTTAGTCCTAAAGAAGACCGTGGAAATGGAGACCAATCTTAGATCTTGGCATGCTGAACAAATCAAGTTTCGGATGGTCACTGTTCAGTCTGGTCTGTTCTTGGGAAAAGACTATTGGATGTGCTCAATAGATCTTCAGGATGCGTATTGCCACATAAAGATGGACAAATGGTCCAGAAGAGTTTTGTGCTTCTGGCCAGGGGCCAGTCACCATCAGTTCAGGGCACCACCCTTTGGTCTCACCACAGCCCCCAGGGTATTCAGCATGTCAGTAGTAGCAGCTCATCTCAGACTGCAAGGATTCCGTGTGTTTCCATATCTAGACAACTGGCTCCTTACCACTTCCACCAGATGTCTTCTCATATAAGCTCGAGACCACACTGTTCTGCTTTGCTCCAACTTTGGCATCACCATAAACTACAAAGTCTCATTTAAAACCATCTCAACAGTTTAGAGTTCATTGGAGCAATGCTCAACACGATCACAAGTATTGCATCCCTGCCCATAGAAAGATGTCAAAGGATAAGATCACAAGTCAGATTGTTCACAGCAAAGTACCAGCAAGGCTGCTCCTTCAAGCTCTCTGCTTGGTGGCAGCCTCTATCACTCCATTTCCTCTAGCGAGATATCACACGTGAATTCTTAAGTGGCTTCTGGCATCTCAATGGACCATGTTAGAACAACCAATGTCCCATTTGATCACTTTTACCAACCGTTGAAAGGAATACCTGAAGTGGTGGCTTCACTACAGCAAAATCTTTTTTGGGCAGTTGCTTTATTCCCCTTTAACCTCAAGCCACAGTGACCATGAACACATCCTGGATAGGGTGGAGGGAGGCATTATCTGGGAAAAGACGGTCCAAGGCACTTGGCCACATCTGGAGGCCAATTTGCATGTCCGTGTTCTAGAGATGAGGTTGGCATTGCAAGCACTCCACCCGACTCTTCCCTTAGGATCGATTGCAGTCCAAACAGCCATGTTAGTAGTTTGGTACATCAACAAGCAGGGGAGGACCAGGTCTTATCCCCTCTGATTTGCTCTCAGTTTTTGAGTGGGCGATTTTTCATTCAACTGCTTTCTCGTTGCAAAGCACATTCCATGGAGCTTCATCATAATTTTGAACAGATAGAGCAGATCTGTTCTAATGCTTCATGAGTGGTCTGTCAATCTGTGGCCGAAAAGATATTTCGGCAGTGGGGCCAGCCTTGCTGAGACTTTTTTTTACATCTTGCCTGAACAAGTGGAGCAGGTACTCCACCCTGACCCCCCCCCCCCCTCCGGGGGGAGTCAGAGATGCTGTTCTGAATGATTGGTCCCCCTGTCTACTTTGTGCATTTCCCCCAGTTCTCCTAATATCCCATTTCTTAAAGCCATCAGGTCGAAGAACAGGATAATCCTCATTGCCCCATTCTGTCCTCGACAGAGCTGGTTTGCTCTTCTTTGGCCTCACCTAATTTGGAAACCCTGAAGTCTGGACCCAGCTTCAGGTCTGCTGTCCCATCCAGATGGATTAGTTCATACAAATCTCCACAAACTTCAAGCTCGCTGCATGGCTTCTCCAATTCCCATGATTGCCAGGCATTCTTCTCTGTTTACCAGTCCAGAGAATTGTTCTGGCTTGTCACAAACTGTCGACTAAAGTTATACCTTAGCAAATGGCATAAGTTTTCCACGTGGATATCCAAGAGTAATATTGATCCATATTTGGCTCCAGTCAGTATAGTACTAGAGTTCATGACATTGCTTTTTGAAGCAGGAGTGTCTGCATTGAACATTTGGGTGCATTTAGTTGCAATCTCCAATTTTCTTTCACGTCTGACTGGCATGTCCCTAATGTCCCATAAGCTTTGCAAAGCCTTTCTGAAAGTATCAGTGATGCTCAGACCACCATATAAGGAACACTGCACCTTGGGATATTAGTTCTCCAGTCCGTAGTTTACCCCCCTTTTGAACCTTCTAACAAATGTGATCTAAAGTTTTTGTCTTGGAAAACCTTATTTCTGGTAGGCATTACCTCTGCTAGGAGAATATTTGAGATTCAGCTTTAGCCTGTAAACCTGATCTAATTTTTCATAGACAGGGTTTCACTGAGAGCAAACCCTTCCTTTTTTGCCTAAGATGGTATTCGAAGCCAACCTTCAACTTCTAGTCTTCTTTCCCAATTTTCTGAACAAAGGTGAATGCTACCTTCATTTATTGGACGTACATAGACAACTTCATTTTTACCTGCACAGGACACGAGTTTAGAAAATCAGATAAATTTTCCTTTTATTTAGTGGCGATGGAGAAACAAGTTTCCAAAGTCATTCTGGCTAGATGGCTAAAGGACTGTATTACCTTTGTTTATGACCAGAGAAATTTACCACTGCAAAGGCCTGTTGAGGCTCATTCCACCAGAGCAGTAGCCACGTCTGCAGTCTTCATTCTAGTGTTTCTTTAGATGATATTTGCTTAGAGGCTACGTGGGCTTCTCCACCTAATTTTATTACTCATTAAAATTGAATCTGGTCTCTAGGGGATGGCCATCCTTCGGCTCTGGTCCTCAGGAGTAGCCTTCTGAGAGACCTCCCAAGTTTCAGATAGCTGGGGATTCTGTCCCATTGTCAAGGATAATGTGAAGATTGGCAACATCAGATAAGTTATGTCTTGCCTTAATGTTCCATCTGTGTTGTCAATCTTCACATATCCTTGAAATACCTGCCCCTATCTTCGGGCTTTTGTTGATGGATCGGATTCCTCTCTGGCATTGGACTTAATTAGGAGATTCAGATAAGGTCTTTCTTGTCTGTCACTGTTTTATGCAAACTCTGGGGTAATTCAGTGAGGAGCATTATGGGTAGAGCTTAGCTTGAGAGTATTTGGAAGGCATGAGCTAGAATAATGGCTGAATCTGTTCTGAGGTTTGGAACCAAACCCATAGTCAAGGATATGTGAAGGTAGCCAACACAGATGGAACGTTAATGTAAGATGTAGCTTTTTACCACTCCAGGTAAGTAACCGCTTGGCCAACCTGAAAACTAAATTAAAACCAAAGCAAAGTGACCCCACCCATGTGGGGGAGCTGCATCCCCCCACCCCCCTAACTACGTATTCCAACTCTGAGATCATACAACCTCGGGGGTAAGGGGCAAAGTTCAACATGGTGGCCAAGAGGTTACTTACTGGTGTAGAAAGTTGGTGTTCCGAGACTACTGTGATATGGAGTTGTCAGCTTTTTTGTCCTGGCATTATGAAAGTCTGGTAAGTGAGAGTTCGGTCTACTGAAGTAGACCCAGTTTCTTCTGCTTTTGAGCAAGAACAGATTTTAGCTAGGAAGTCTTGGTTTTGAAAGGTAGGAGGGAGGACATAGACCTGATGAACACATGTAAGCAGTTCCAGGCCTTAATCTTATACAAGTACAGACTATGTCCAGCAGATTTGCAAGGTCTGTAGACATGAGTTTTTGGTTACTGGATCTCAATGACTTGGTACATAGTTGTGTACAATATTTTTTGATGCTAGACAGGCAGATGACTGCTGAATGATTTTTATAGGTGGTAAGATGTTAGTTGTGGCAGTTCTAACCAGTATAGGATTTAGTGCATACAGTGGTGGGTTCTGAAAGGGGTATATGCTGCAAATTTAGCAGCTTTGGTATTGTATCGTTCATGTTTTAATTTTTGTGAAGCCTGGAAGTTAATGAGGATGGGAGTGCCATAAAGAAGTGTAGGGAGGAGATAAGTAGTGGCAAGTGTAGCTTTACTTGCATTAGTGAGAGTGTCTCTGTAGAGCATTCCTAGCTTTTGATTTTTTTTCTTGTGCAGTTTTGTATATGCAGGTTGAATGCAAGATTGTCAGCCAGTATTAATTATTATGGGAAGTGACTTCAATGGTTGTACTGAGAGGGCATTCAATTTTGTTTTCATGAAACTGGGATTTTGGGGGTGGGGTGGTGGGTAGTGTAATCTTTTTGGGTTGAGCTTGAGAGTTGCAAAGCCATGTTCTTCGTGTTTCACTGTTGCAGTCATTACATTTGGGTAATTTGCTGGCAGGTTGCCCTCAGTCGGCCTGATCAACAAAGTCTTGGGTCCTGCATCGGTTGCTGTCCCTTCTTCCATGACGTTAGATCATCAGGGGTATAAAACATGCAGCCGACGCCATTATTAGTCTTTCTTGCTGCATGGTGCCCGAAGCAGAAGCAGTTAGCAAGTGCTGGTCGGCCAACACCTGAAATTTTCGTTTTCGAGTTTCAGAACCGAAGTCTTCAACTAAAAAGCTAAGTACCCCATTGGGGAAATTTTTTCTTGCTCCTTACTGATGTCAGTAAAAGTTAATAATTGCATTACTTGGAAGCAAATACATCATAAGGATTTTCATTTGTACTGTATTCCTTGCCTAGGCCCTGACCACAGCATACCTTGCTGTCTGTTTTGTGCTAAATTTAATCAACTCACTGTTAAACGTTTGTATATTTTTGCTTCTAAATATTTTGGATCACTCTTTAATTATCCAGAAATGTCGTCTGTTGGCAATCGGACTACAGAAATACCTAAAAAAAAAAATGCAAAGAAAAAGAGGCCGTCTAGGTCCAAAACTGACTTTCTCCTAAGCCAGTCGCCAATTAGCCGGTTCTCAGTGAGGCGCTTTTGCAGCCCCTGATACCTGCTACTTCTGATTCACAGGCCTCTACAGAGACCCATTCAGAGTCTGGTATGCCACGAGTTGCTTCAATTATGGAACCTGTGGATGTATCTACCTTGGATGGGTCCGGAGCCGCTGTGCAAGAACCGGCTTCTGAGGGTGTGTTCAGGCCTACAGATTTGTATATTACACTGATGCCATCTTGGAAACTAAGGCCAAAATCTAAATCTGTCTAAAAACCGACGCCTGGGTCACATCTGCAGGCCCCTATGCCTAAAAGCCAAATTATCAAAATGGCTGAAGAATTACTCTGATCAGGGGATGTTCTTCATCTCACATTGCTGCAGTCCTTACACTTGGGTAGTCCGCTGTCCTCGGTCGGCCCGAATATCAAAGTATTAGGCTGACGTCGGTCAAGGCGCTTAAGACTGACATCAGGACGTCAGGGTACAAATGCGCATGACCGACATCATATCCTCAGTCTTTTTTGCCGCATGGTCCGATGCAGAAGCAGCGTTGCAAGTGCCGTTCGGCGTTCTGAAATTTTTCGAATTCGGAGTTTCAGACAGAGTCAAAGTTGGCTAAGTACCCCGTTGGGGAATATTTTAGTTTTTTCTTGCCTCAGTGGTTTACCGGATGTCAGAAAAAGTGAATAACTGTATTTCTTGTGGGAAACAGATAACGCATAGAGATTATCATACTTTGTGTATTCCTTGTTTGGGGCCTGAGCACGACGTTGTTGGGTGTCGCTTTTGTGCTAGGTTCAATAAGCGCACTATTAAGCGGAGGTTAGATTGTGCCAGGTTGGTCTTTGTTGGGAAGCGGTGCAATTATAATATGCCGTCGGATGCTCCGATGCCTGCTTCATCGAAGAAGCGCAAAGACAAAGCAGCTAAACCCAGGCAAGAAGAGTCGTCCGTACCGGACGCCGGTTCTTTAGAGGCGTCAGTGGAACCGGTGGTTCTGCCGGAGGCTTCTCTGGAGTCCCAGGGGGAGACTTTGATATTGCAGGATGTGGCCTCTCAGGAGGCAAGTCAGGCTGAAGGGGCTTCTCAGGTTACTGTACTCCCCTCCCTTCCTAGGGTGGTTAGGCCCTCTCCTTCTGTTTCCAAGGCTTCTCCCAGAGGCAGGCCAGGTGTAGCTTCTGTGGGTGTCACTCCTAGTTCTTCAGGATCTGTGCCCAAGAAGCACATGCTTAAAATGGCAGAAGATTTAATTACTTTGATTAGATGTTCTTTGCCCCCTCCTGATAAGAGGCCTAGGGTGGAACCAGAGTTGGGGAGTTTTGAGCAGGCTTTGGATGTTTCAGAGTCTTCGGCTGAAGACTTGCAGGAGTATTCTCCTTATTCTGATTCTGATGTGGATGATTCTACTCCTTCTGCTTCTCCTCCAGGGGATTTTTCTTTTTCAGAGACTCTTCATTCCATGAGGGAACATTTTAAGTGGGAAGGTCAGGACTTCTCTGATTCCAGGAAAAGGCTTAGGGAATTTTTGCTGTTACCCCAGCATAGGCCTTTGGCTATACCACCTGTTCTGGATGTTGTGGAAGATGTGTTTGCAGAGGCTTCACTTAATCCTGATTCTTTGCCTCCTGCTCCTGTTAAGCCTGACAGGTATTACAGGGTGCCTGAAGCTCATAAATATCTTTATAAGAGTCCTAGGGCGGACCCAGAAACTGTTAGTCAGGGACCTAAGGGCGTCAAGGCCTCTGTTGTAAAAAATCCAGTTCCTCCAGATAGAGGCCAGAGCTTTGGATAGATGGGGAAAGAAAGTCTATACTTCTTCCACCTTAGCTATGAGGGCTTTGAATTGCCAGTTTCACATGTTGAAATATCAAAACTATCTTCTGTCTCAATTGAAGTCTAAGGTAGATGCTCTGGTGGAAGGCATTGAGTGTAAAGAATTACAAGATTTGGTACATGTTTCTGAACAGGTGGGTAAGCATTCTTTACAATGTGGTTTTGATGCTGTACAGGCCTCGTCCAGGGTGGCTACCACTGGGTCAGTTCTTCGCAGGCACGCCTGGCTGAGGGATCAGAATTTATCTGACCATGTTAAGGCTAGGATTTTAGATGCTCCTTTGCAGTCTGATGTGTTGTTTGGTTCACCTGTGGAGGCAGTCTTAAAGAAAATGGAAGACAAGGCTAAGTCTATGCAGGCTGTTAAAGATTTTTTGCAAGTTCAGCCTCCGAAGTTTAGTAGGAATTGGCCTGCTAAGGGGTGGACGTACCCTTCTTATGATTCACAGTCTAGGGGAAGATCTAGACGTGGTAGGGGCAGAGCTCAGGGCTCTTTCAGACCTAGAACAGGGAGTTCACCTGCACAGTCTTCGGGTGAGGGCAGGGGCCAGTCCTTTCGTAAACAGGCCCAACGACCTACCTTTTCAGCTGCCAGAGCCTTCTTGTCTGGCAGCGCCTTTGGGAGGAAGGTGGGCTCTCTTCAAAGAAAATTGGAGTTTAATTACCCAGGACAGATGGGTATTGGATATCATACACCAGGGTTACAGGTTTTATTTCCATACCTTGCCTCCTTTCAAAGGCATGCCAGACGTTCCTCCTCAGCAAAGAATAGAGGCTCACAAACAAATTTCTCTGCTGCTTCAAATAGGGGCCATACAGCCGGTCCCTCTGCCAGAAGTGGGCCTAGGATTTTATTCTCGCCTGTTCCTAGTACCAAAGAAGGGGAACACGTGGAGACCAATTTTGGATTTATCTATCCTCAACACTTATCTGGACATTCCCAAGTTCAAAATGTTGACGTTACAACAGCTTTTACCTCTGCTGGGCAAAGATCATTGGATGGTAACTTTGGATCTCAAGGAGGCTTACCTTCATGTTCCTATCAGACTGAGTTGCAGGAAGTATCTGCGTTTCGGGCTGGGACTTCTCATTATCAGTTCTCTGCATTGCCCTTTGGCTTATCTACTGCGCCCAGAGTGTTCACGAAAGTTCTGGCTCCAGTGATAGCTTTCTTCAGGCTAAAAGGAATACAGATCTATCCTTATTTGGACGATTGCCTGATTCTGGCACAAGGAAGGACGAGCTTATTCATCATTTGGAATATGTGATAGCAGTGCTAAGATGCCTGGGGTATTCTGTGAGCGAAATAAAGTCCAGTCTAGTACCCTCTCAGGACATGTGCTTTCTGAGTGTAAGACTGTGAACAGCATCCCAGATGGCCTTTTTACCCCGGACAAACAAAATAATCTTTCCCTTTACTTTCATCAATTGTCTCATCAGTCCAGGCTGACTGCAAGGACAGTCCTTCAAGCCTTGGGGTTCATGGCATCTTGTATTCTGGTGCTTCCCAATGCCAAACTGCATATGAGGAAGCTGCAGTGGTATCTCAAAAATGTATGGACACAGCACTGCCAGGATCTGGACACTGTCATTCAAATAATACCTTGCATTCAAAAGGAATTTTTGTGGTGGGCTCAGGAATGCCACCTAAACAAGGGACTCTCTGTGACCCGGCCAGAGGCGAGTCAGATTCTAACAACAGATGCCTCAGACAAAGCTTGGGGAGCTCATCTAAATGGAAAGTGGATACAAGACAAGTGGCCTGCCAGACTACAACATCTACATATCAACTTGAAGGAGATGTTAGCAGTCCAGTTTGCATTAATAGCTTTCAAGGATTTACTTCTTCCAGGGCAGGTGTTGATTCTAACAGACAACACAACTGTCCTGTGGTACATCAACAAGCAAGGGGGAACACATTCTTATCCTCTATGCAGGCAAGCAATGATTTTGTGGGAGACTGCTCTCAGTTTACAGCTAAATCTTCAGGCAAGGTTTCTGCCGGGAGCACAGAACTCCTTAGCAGATGTGTTGAGCAGACGAATTATGGATCCCCACGAGTGGAAATTGGATCCTCATGTATTTCAGAAATTGACAGTGTCATGGGGAACTCCAGACATAGATCTGTTCGCTTCTCCACTAAACCACCAGCTGCCAAAGTTTTGCACGAAAAGCTTTCATCCCACAGCTTGGAAAGTGGATGCTCTTTCTTTCAGTTGGAGAAATCTTCATGTGTATGCCTTTCCACCTCTGCCTCTCCTCCCAAAGGTACTTCTAAAGGTCAGACAGGACAAGCCAATGATGATTTTAATAGCTCCAGATTGGCCTCGACAGCACTGGTACCCATTACTGAGAAGTCTGGTACGGGAGCCTCCATGGCCTTTGCCTTCGATTCCACACCTGTTGTCTCAGGACAGTCATTTACTCAGTCAAACTTCACTCTCTTCACCTAACAGCCTGGCATATTCTGTTTTGAACCATAAAGAGTCTCAACTTCCACAGCAAGTTTTGAATGTTATTTTGGAAGCTAGAAGGCCTAGCACAAGGAAAGTGTACGCAGATAAATGGAAGAGATTCTTATTTTGGAGTGCAGCAAAGGATTTTGATGTTTCTGAGCCTAATTTAAGTGTGGCTCTTCAATATCTTACTGAGTTACTGGACAAAGGTTTGTCCTTCTCTTCTATTAAGGTTCATGCTGCAGCAATTTCGGCTCACTATGACTGTGACCCACCATTGTTTTCTCATCCTTTGTTCAAGCAATTTCTTAGAGGGGCAAAGAATATAAGAGGGGCCCGTAGAGCTCCTACTCCTGCTTGGGATCTCAATTTTGTGTTGGAGAAACTCACTCTACAACCTTTTGAGCCTGCAGCTACTACTGAGTTGAAATATTTATCATGGAAGACTGCTTTTTTGTTGGCCATTACCTCTGCAAGAACGGTTTCTGAATTGCAGGCCCTTATGGCGGTTGAGCCTTTCTTAATTTTCCATAAGGATAGGGTATCTTTGCGTACTAATCCTTCCTTTATGCCTAAAGTGGTTTCTAGTGTGGCTTTAAACCAAACTATTCATTTGCCTACTTTTTATGCAAATCCCCAAAATAAAGGGGAAAAGATTTTGCACACTTTAGATGTACACAGGCAGTTGCGATATTTGAGCAGAACTAAAGGGTTCAGGCAGTCTCAGCAGTTATTTGTTTCTTTTGCTTTGAGTTCTCAGGGCAAGCTTGTGTCAAAACAAACCATTTCTAAATGGATTGGGTTTTGCATTGCTTTCTGTTATTCCCATCATGGCAAGGAGATTCCAGCTGGGATTAGGCCTCATTCCACTAGGGCTACTGCCACTTCGACAGCCTTTTTAAGGGGGGTGGCAACTAAGGATATTTTGGAGGCAGCTACTTGGAGTTCAGTGCATACTTTCTCTAAGCATTATCACCTTCCACTTTACTCTAAATCTAGGGCTGGTTTTGCCACTGCTGTTTTACAGGGCATTTTGGCAGCTCCTGCTTCTTTATAGTTTTGCCATCCTCCCTTATCTCTGCTTTGGGATTCTACCCAAGTGTAAGGACTGCAGCAATGTGAGATGAAGAACATAGTACAGTTTTGTACCTACCATAAATGTAGATGTTCGAAGATCCACATTGCTGCAGTCTAATTTACCCTCCCTCCTTCCCCTCTGTAGTTGGAGGCGGTTGTGTGGGTTGGGTTGTAAATATTGTGTATATTGTATATATTGTACATATTATTAGGGCAAGGGTGGTTGGTTGGTTGTTTGCTGTCTTGGTTTTGACCTTTCTTTGTAGGGTCTTCTGACATCTGGGGCAAGAAAAGACTGAGGATATGACGTCGGTCATGCGCATTTGTACCCTGACGTCCTGATGTCAGTCTAATGCGCCTTGACCGACGTCAGCCTTATACTTTGATATTCGGGCCGACCGAGGACAGCGGACTACCCAAGTGTAAGGACTGCAGCAATGTGGATCTTCGAACATCTACATTTATGGTAGGTACAAAACTGTACTTTTCTGCTCCTTGCACCATGGCAAACCTGTGCCCAAGGGCATTAGGTCTCATCCCACCAGAGCTGCAGCTAAATCAGCAGCCTTTCTCAGAAGAGTACCAGCCAGACATTCTAGAGGCTGCTACTTGGAGTTCTGTTCACACCTTTACAAAGCATTTTCATTTGCCTCTAAGTCAAGGGCAGGCTTTGCCACTGCAGTTCTGCAGGGCCTTATAGCTGCACCTAATGCTGTTTAGCTCCAGCCTCCCATCCATACCTTTTGGGATTCTACCCAAATGTGATGACTGCAACAGTGAAACACGAACATAATACAGTTGTGTACACTTACCTTAAATGTAGATGTTAGTGTATTCACTGTTGCAGTCCAGGTTACCAGCCTGCCATCCCCCTTTCATTCTGGAGTTTCTTTCCTTCTCTATCTTCTGCAACCTATGTGGTGTATTTGCTTGTAGATCAAGGTAAAGTTTGCACTGATGCATGTATATATAGTTTTTATATATTTTTTTGCTACCTTTTTGGGGGCACCTGACATCTGGGGCAAGAAAAACTAAAGAAAATGATGTCTGCTGCTTGTTTTATACCCCTGACAACCTGACGTCATCGAAGAGGAGAGAGCAACCGATGCAGGACCCAAGACTTTGGAATTCAGACAGACTGAGGGCAACCTGCCAGCAGATTACCCAAATGTGATAACTGCAACAGTGAATACACTCTGACATCTACATTTATGGTAAGTGTACACAACTGTACCGTCTTGATACTGGGATCCAGTCTAACAGAGAATTTGTTTTGTTATAATGTGTGGGACTATTAATTGTGTGAAACCATATACTTTAATGCTAAATCTAGGGGAGTTAGTTTGTCAAACCAAATGACATTCACATCACTTAGTAATTTTTCTTGTGGAAATGTTATGGATATCCAGTGTTGGATATCTTCCAGCATAGCTGTATTGTCGCCAGGAGGGCTGTAAAGGATGGCAGTACATATTTGTTAATAATTTATTTTGTGAAAAGCATCAAGGAGCTGTGTTGAAATGAATTTTGGCATGGACCTAAAAGAAATGAGGGCTCTTCTGCAAGCTCTTCAGATTTTTACCCACTTTGGGAAACCAGGACCTGTCCAGTTGTTGAGGCAACAGTCATGTGGTACTTCCACAACCAGGAAGGCACCAGGTCTTGCAAACCTTGCAGGTTGGCACATGAGGCATGGAATTTGGCGACACGTTAAAATTTTGCCCATAGCTGCATCACTGCTTCTAAGGGCAATATGCTCGCAAACTCTTAAGTTACTCACTGGAAGATTCCGATGGGTGAACTCTGAAAAGGTAGGTCTTCCAGTGTTATACTTCAGTGGGGCACCCCCTGAGGTAGGCCTCTTTGCTTTACCAAGCAACCATCGGCTCCCCTTCTTCTACACCAGAGACCTCTCCCCCACAACCTGAAGTGCAGATGCCTTCTCTTTTTGGTGGGTAAGGGAGGTAACTCTGTGCCTTTCCTCTTTTTCCAAATATGCAACTCAATGCACTAAAGGAAGCAAACTTTACTGGCTCTTTTTGGCTGAGGCAGTGTTGGTTCCTTCTATTTCACCTGGGAAAGGGGAGTTACAGGAGAGGTCCTCCACAGCAGGTCCTTATAAGTTGGCAGAAAGGCTTGCTGCCCACCTTAATCTACTGTCACCCGTATCACCATTTTAATACCTCAAAGGCATATTTTCTCTAAAGAGGTTGTACAAATCTTACAAGAGGCTAGGAGACCCACCATTAGAAAATCTTGCACTGCAAAGTGGAAACTCTTCTCTCTGGTGCTGCAAACAGTCGAGACCCACTCTTAGCCCAAGTCTCTCTGGTTCTGCAGTACCTCTGAATTTTAGTCAGGCTTGGAATACTCCTTCATAAAGGCGTTTGTCTGCTCTCAATGCTTGCCTCCCTCTTAGCCCCCGAGGTCATTTTTTTTCCTTTGAGGGTTTCCGCATCTCAACCCCTCCTCACCTTGAGCTTAACTTTTTGCTAGAAAAGCTTACTTTGTATCCCTTTGAAACAGCTTCTTCAGCTGTTTTTATAATTCTGTACTTGGAAAACCATCCCTTTTCGAGCTTTTAACTCTGCCAGGAGGATTTCTGAGCTTCAAATGCTCATGGCCATTCCTCCTTTTTTTATTTTTCACAAAGGGTAACTATGGGTGCTAACCCATCCTTCATGCTTAAGATGGGGAACGAGCTCTCTCATTCAGGGTATTCATTTGCCCCCTTTCTTTCCCAATTCCAAAAATGAGGGAAAGGATCTTAAATTCTCTAGATATTAGATTTTTACCTGGACAAAAACTAGATTCTTCAGAAAGACCGACTTTTTTCATATCCCTTCTGTCCTCTAAGCTGGGCCAGCCAGTCTCCAAATTGTTGCACACTGGATTTCAGATTTCATCTTCTTGCTACTTGCTCTGGTAAAACCCTACATCATTGGCCTAAAGCACATTCCATTAGAGCAGCCTCTTCCTAAGGGGCTTTCTACAAAGGAATAGATTAAAAGTCAGTTTTGGAGGTGGCTACTTGGTCCTTGGTATACCCATTTATCAAACACAGCAAAACTGATGCCTTCCCAGGTCAGTTCTGTCCAAACTGTTACAGCTTTTCTACTCAACCAGCCACCCTTCCTTCCTCTGGCTCTGAAAGTCACCTATTTGTCAGGAATGCAGCAGCAGTGATTGGTCAGCAAGACATCTACTGTTATGGTAAGTTATTGCACCAGTGTACTTTCCCTTCCTTTTTTCTGTTAATTATGACTGCATTAGCCACATGCTGCAGCTTGTTTTGTCATCCACAGCTTTTTTAAAATTGCGCACATGGTTACATAAACTGTAGAAAAACATTTTAACTGAGTCTGAGTTGCATTTAATTTTACATTTAAGTTTGGTAGACGGTCATCCCTGAAGGATGCTTTACTTCCCCTTTCAGACTCATTTGCACATCTGACAACATGGTAGATTTCCAAAAAAATTGCTCTGGAAGTTTTAAAAGCTATTGAAATGTGGTTTTAACTATAGCCACTAGAGAAGGAGCCCAGGGTGATAGAACAGGAAGTTATGTTTATGCTTCTGGAAGAGCTCCGTGTGCACTATAATTTCACTCTTTTGGGGCAGAAGTACCAAAGAAGTATAGTGGAACAAGCTTTAGACTGTGTGAAAGTTACCCATGCCAGGGTAAACATTACCCATCTCTCCACATGAGTGTTGCATAATGCTGCTGGTGGAGTGAAAAGGAAGACCGGCACAGGCAGGATGTCATGCCTGATTCTGCATTTGCTGATAACTTGTACTTGGCCTTCGCAATTACCCCATACAATGGTACCTCCTTATTCAGTATTTCTGTGGAAGAAAAGTTTGTGTGAGCAGGAAGGAAAGGCACTGTCAAAAGTGTCAAATTTTGAGATCCCTCAAAGATTCTACATCGGAAATTGGAAAGAGGCCCATGTCCTTATGGTTCAGAGAACCTTAGCATCAGCCCTTTGACTCCACATGAGACATGGAATGACAGAAGCAGAGGCAACACATTCAAGGGCTGCCAGCATAGTGGTTGAGGAGGAGTTTGCCCAAAAAGGGTCACCAGAACACTTCCTTTTGAACTGTACCAGCATCCCTAAAGGTTTGCCCTGCTGCTTGCCCCTGGAGGCATTTGGGGGATCTTTGGTCTTTCCACTTGCCTGTGCGTTGTGGGCATCATGCAGGTTTCTGGGTAAAATGGATTATATCTTTTGGCTGTATTATGCTGTTAACCATCTCCTGCCTACTCAGTCTCAACTGTCTCTGACTTTGGCAGATTCTAATTGGTGGGGCAAAGGAAAAATACTTTCTCTGTTAGAGCGCCATCGAAGAGGTCCCACCAGAACAGAGGGGGTCCAGAATCTGTCCAGGGTTGTATTTAATTTGTTTAATCTTTGATTTTGTTGTCATGAGGAGAGATTGTATACTAGATTGTAAGCACCTTGAGGGGGGAGTAGCTTTGTAGAGTATTTTCTAGGGCCAGTCAGTTTTCACATTGCCGGAGTAGAGTAGGAGTGCTTATTTGTGGATATATCTGAATATCGGATTGTTTGGTACTTCTAGCCATTTTATTTCATGACTGGTGGAATATGGGAAGATAGGGTGTACTGTAACAAGAATTTAGTTTGGATTTAAGGGTAGTAAGTTAGAAGTTCCCAAGTGTAGGAGAAGCATAAAAAAGTGATGGTAGGAGGCGTGCGGATGCTTTAGTTTTTCTGGTGTAATTGATAAGGTGAGGTTTTGAACTGTATATGGTCCCAACTTTTGCAGTGAGTCTGTTACATGAGATGTCATGATGGTCAAATTTCAGTTTTTCATCAAATGTGATTCATAGCAGTTCGGTTTGGGATATTAATTAGAGGTGTGTTGTTGCTTGGATGTAATGGTGAATGTTTTGAGACTGCAGTATGTTTGGTGGGGTAAAAAGCATGATTTTAGTCATGTTGGGGTTGAGAAGTAGCAGGGAGTTGGTCAGGTTTTGATAAGAGGAGTCTTTAATGTATTTGGCATCTTGTAGGGTTTGAGGCATAGCAGGTTAGGGTGAAGTCATCTGCAGGCTGTATTTAGAGGCCTCTTTGAAAGCCTTATGGATTCAGTTTGTGTAGATATTGCAAAGTGAAGGACCTAGGATGGATTCCTGGGGCACACCCATGGAGATTGTAAGGAATGGTGTTTGTTGCTTACTTCACTGTTGTTTACCAGAAAGGTAACTGTAATACCAGGATAATACTGATTGACGAATTTTTATGAGGCAAGTACCTCAAATTTTTCCGTTTGGGGCTCAAATTCCTTTTGTCTGTAAAGGTAGAAACTAGCTGGCCTTACTCTCTCACTATTTATGAAGCTAGCAAAGGCTGTTGGTGTGCTGTTTGGGTCAGAAACCATGCTGTGGATTTGTGATTGGATTGTTTTTAGTACGGTAATCCATGAGTTGAGTGTGGTTAAATTTCAAAAGGATCTTAGCCAGTGGTGATAGGATAGGTCTGGGTCTATATTAAAACTGTGGATGTATGTACGAAGCGGTATGATTTAGAATGTTTTCCAGAGGGTGGGAATATGACTTTCATTTATGAATCTGAGAATTAATACAGTATTGCTGCGGTAGCGTTGTCGCCTCATAGCAAGACGTTGTCCTGTTTGATTCTCAGCTAGAGCGTCTTCTGTGTGGAGGCAAACGTGAATGGGGCATGCC
Source organism: Protopterus annectens (assembly GCF_019279795.1). Lineage (NCBI taxonomy): Eukaryota > Metazoa > Chordata > Ceratodontiformes > Protopteridae > Protopterus > Protopterus annectens. The sequence continues at coordinate 1,365,449,355 of NC_056747.1, forward strand.
TTCGTTGAAGGTCGTGCTTCAGGGCTGGTAACCCGGTACGTAAAAATCCACTACCAATCATTAGTAGACTTGAGTTTACGCTGTGGCGACCCCTAACCGGGAAAAGCCGAAAGACACAAACAATATGCTACTGCTTCAGCTGCAGTAGTTTGATATTCTATAGGTAATTTCTTAGCAGCCAAGATTGAGGGTTTTAGTTTTAGAAGGTGATTTTTAATACTAGGTGTTTGAGTGGGTTTAAGTTGGAGTGGGGCATTCTGGCTTTCTGGTATTGGGAGTGTCTGGTTGGAAGGATTAAAAAAAATACTAGTGTAGATAAAGTGAGAGTAAAATTGATTCTGAGCTATTGCTATTTTTAGGTGGTTTAGTGGATTAAGCTGGTTTTAAGTAGCTTGTTAATAGATTTCCAGAAAAGCTTTGGATTGTTGTGGCATCTTTGCTTGAGGTTGTAATAGTAGGCTTGCTTATTCGTGTTTGTTAGATGTTCTGTGGGGTTTCTCATCGTCAGAATTATTTGGGGGCTGTTTTTAGCCATGTCATCCAGGCCCTGTCTCTCTGCATAAAATGTTTTTCTTTTGTAAGCCATGGTGGATGGTGACACACCTGTGCACTGGCCTAGTAATCAAGGAACCTCAATCCTCACCACCAACACCATTGAGGGGCATCCACATTGGGAGGATAAGTACATACACAGTGAAGTACAATTTCCCTTAAGAGCACTCTGGGGCTGGTTTCTCCCTTTCTGTCCAGATCCCCCAATAAAACTCCCCACTGGCACAGCTGTAGGGTACAGATTTCAGCAGAGTGGTCAAGCCAAAATCTCCAGCACCCTCCGTCCAACCAGTGCTTCGTATCCCTGCCCAGGTGGCTGACACTGGCACACAGAATCATAGGTGTGTGCTAGGCTAATGGCCCTGGAGCCTTTAAGTCTAGCCCCCAAACGATTGCCCAGGCAACATGCCACCCGATGTTAGTTCAGTGCCCCTATCCAGTAGGGCAACTGGTATGATACCTGGAGTGAATTGTTACCCATCCACTTGTCAAGATTTCTTTTGGAGGGCCAGCGAGGTTCTCTGCTTGACATGCATGGGAAGCTTATTCCAGAGTATGAGCAGTCTTTGGGAGATGAGTGTCCTTCCAGCATGTTCTGTTAATTGTGATAATGAGGTTGTGATCTCTGGAGCATTGGGGATTGGGATTTCTTTAGGTGTAACATTTCAAGTAGGACTGAGTCAGACATGGCTTTAAGTCAAGCAGAGATCACTTCTAAGTAGACTGAGACTGAGAACAGCTGAAGTTGGTCTGTCCATGTAGGACATGTGTTTAAGGTCTAGGATCCTTTTTGTGAGGTACTTTTGTGGCCTTTCCAGCTGTTGTAGGTGTCTTGTCGGGTACATGCCAAATAGGGGATTATATTTGCTTGGTTTAATGAGGGAGGAGTAGAGAGGGATGATTACCTCTTTCTTCCTGGATGCGAAATCTTTGGTTATAAGATGTTGCATAGAAGGACTTTCTGACGACAGTGGCAATGTGGTGGTCGAAGGTGAGGTGGCTGTTTATCTAGGTGCCCAGATCTCTTATGGCCCCTTCAGTGGGCTCCCATCAGCGTGTTAATTTGTGGGAGCTGAGTTTTTTCCAAAGGGGATAACTCATTTTTTGGTGTTAAACTTCAGGCCAGGGTTCCAATAACAGTCGTTGGTCTCAGAGAGGCCCTTTTGTAGGATGTCTGCATCACTTGGGGAGTTGATGATGACTCCTAGCTTGCAGTCATCAGCCAACTTGGTCAGCCAAAGTCGTTCTGTGTTGGCCTAGACTTCTGAGAAGTAGATGCCAAACAGGAGAGGGCCCTGGACAGAGCCCTGTGGGACTCCACTCGTGACTGATCGACAGTCTGACTTGGAATCCACAACTTTCACTCTGTGGGTCCCGTCTTTGAGCCAGTTTGCATCCCACCTAGTGATGTAAGGATTGATGCCTAGGTTGGTGAGTTTCAGTGATACCTGAGTGGGGAATGGAATCTAAGGCCTTGGCCAGGTTGAAGTAGGCTATATGTGCTGCCTTACCCTCATCAACAGCCTTGGTGACTGCCTCAAAGTCATTCCGGTTCAGCAGGCAAGATCTCCCCTTGACAAAGCCAAACTGTGTGGGGTCAAGAGTTTGGAGATTGCCAATATGTTTAAGCAGGTCCAATGATGTGCTCGATAGCTTTGCATACCAGACTCATCAGGTTAATGAGGCAATAGTTCCGAGGGTCTAAATTTGCTCCCCCTTTATGGAGTGGGATAACTGTAGCAGTGCGCCATTCATTAGGGACATAGCCTGAGATAAGGCTGTGATTGAACAGGGCACATAGATGTGGTGCCAGTTAATTTTGTAGCTCATGTAGGACACTTCCAGAGGTATTATTAGGTCCCATGGATGCTGTATTCTTGGCTTTGGACAATGCAGCTTTTACCTGTGCTGCAGAAATGGTGGGTACCAGGCTTTCTACTCCTGGGGAAGGCTGGCACAGGGTTTTCCAGCTATGCCCCCTCCTGTCCAGACTGTAAGGTAGAAATCACGGTCTCCAACCACTACTAATCAGCTACTATAAGGCCCTTCCCAAAGGTTGACCATTTCCACTGTGTGCTATTACTGTTATCCAAATAGTAAGTGGAGTGGCTTATAGAGTATCGTCATATACATGCAAGTACTCTGAGCTTAAATTCTCTCTACAAAAAACAGCCACAGTTGAAAGGTTTAAAATATTTAATAATTAAAAACACAGAATGTAATGCGATCCTATCTCACCTACATTCATAACTGTTGGGCTCGGAGCCGAGAATAGGCTCCGACTTGGCCGATACACTAGCACGAAGTCTCTTATTGGCTGGGCCAACCCCCTTATCCCAGGATGCACCACACCCAAACCCCCAGATCTCGTTTGCCGCTCCTAGAGTAACGACATGGTCTTGACTTGGCTGTGGCTAAGTACCCTTCCTTTTTGGTCGCTTTTTTGACAGCTTAGAATTTATACTCAAACAGCTATTTTCATAGCTGTTCTGGTTGTCTTTTGTGGTTGATTGTTGTTGTAACCTTTGAATTGTTGTGGTAATCCCTACTGTTTGGCGGGCTAGACCCGTTTGAGTTAGAGGGCTTTTGCCCTATCTCTTAGAGCGTTTGAGCTCTTCCTCCCTTGTGTGTTTTGAGTGTGTCGACAGTAGGTATGTCTGGCAAAGAAAAGGAGCAATAGCCATCGGGCTTTAAAAAATGTTTGAAATGTAGATGTTATGTGATCCTATCTCGCCTACATTCTGACTGATGGGTTCGGAGCCGATCCCTCGGCTCCGACCCGGCACGCTTATGCCAAAGAGCGAAGTCTCTTATTGGCTGAGCTTACTATATCCCAGGATGCACCACTACCAGTCCCCCAGATCTCGTTTGCCGCTAACAAGTGAAGACGTGGTCTCGAGCTGGCTGAGCTAAGTAGTGATTAATTTCACTAGTTTTTCTGTCAGGAATTTCTTTTTTCTTCAACAAAAGCTGTTTTAACAGCTATTCTTGTGTTTAGAGTGAGTTTGAAATTTACTTAGTAAATTCTTGTGTTGTGAGTGTTGACTAGGAGTACCTCTTGTGTGGAAAGGCCTTTCCCGGTCTTTTTGGTTGTAGGTGACTTCTGTTTTGTTTAGGGATCTCGGATCCTTTATATTGTTGATAATTTCTCTTTCTTGTAAAGAAGGACAAATAAGAGAGAATTTCTTTCTAATTACAGTGTTTGTACTGTGTTTTGGACTTAATTCACCGGAATGTCTCAGGTACCTAGGCCTTCAGGCTTTAAAAAGTGCACCAAGTGCAACTTTAAAATGTCTATCACAGATGACCACTCTCTCTGTGTTTATTGTTTGGGTGCAAAACATTTGCAGGAGTCCTGCAGCGTGTGTCACGCTTTTTCCTCGAGGGTCCTCCAAGAGAGGAAAAATAAGCTCATATTAAAAGGTCTTATAAAACCCTCCTTTGAAGAAGCTTTAGCATCCTCTCCTTCTCCTGCTAAAAAGAAAAGGGCGTCGGCTCCGACCGCCAAAAGACTTAGGCAGGTTTCTCCTTCGGCTCCAAGGACTTCGGAGCAGAGGGCGGAACGGTCTGCCTCGATGCCACCAGTCTCGACTCCTCTGGCTTCTGAGCCAATGGCTGGGGCATCGAGAGGCGGGTCACCTTCGTCGGCTCCACTGGTCTCGGAGCCGACAAAGGTTGTCCGCTCAGACACTTCCTCCTCGGCGCCGAAGTCCTCCTCGGCACCGATGGAAGCTAGTGTGGGTATTCCTTCGGCACCGATAGTCATAGAGTCGCCTCGGAGCCGGTCCCCTAGCCCCTTGGGGCCGTTGGAGAGGCCATCTCGAACCCGTTCAGTATCCTCTAGGTCATCGAGGATGTCAGATTCGGACATAGACAGGGTGCTCCAAAGACTGTTCCAGTCCCCAGTCTTTCAAAAATTTGTTTCGGCTCCGACCCAGTTGGCTTCGGAGCCGACGGTCCATGCCCATGTCATTGCCATTCCTCCTCCGACCGCTTCGGCTCCGTCGGAGCAGGTGCTGTTGGAGCCGGTGGAGGTCTTAGGGTCGGCTCCGACCCTTACTCCAACCCGGCCTTGGGTCCGAGTTTGGTACACGGACTTCTTCGGCTGGACCTGGGGTGATGTTTGGGACCTATGCTGTCGGTTCCGAGCCTCCCTCTCGGTGCCGGCTGCGGGACTTCCGTCTGCTATCATGGCTCGGGGACCGGACACTCCCAGGATTCTGGGGTCCGGCTTTCAGAGCTATGAGGAGTGCCTTGGCCAAGTCTTCTTGCCATCTCTCCGGCTTTACCGGCACCTTCCCTGGGTGTGGAGACTGGGTCTTTGGCAGTTCCCCTGTCCTTAGGCAGCGGAGCCCCTGGGCCTGAGGTTACCCCCATTGTGGTTCCCCTCCTCCTGAGGGTTCTTCGGAGTTGTCTTCAGAGGAGCCTCCAAGGAAGAGATCGTGCAAGAGGAAGCACGTGGACTCCCCCGAGTCTATTACATCGGACACTGATCTTGATGATGCGGAGGGGTCCCCGAAGTCGTCCTCGGATGATGTCTCATTTGCAGACATCTTAGAGATCCTCAAACAATGAGGCGGCTGGATATCCAAACCCCCCTCTGCTGATGAGTCAGTGCTCCTCAAGGCCTTTGGGGCTCAGCCCTCCGCCTCCTGGGTGTCTCCGCCCTTCGAGCTCCTGGATTTAGTTTGTCGGAGGGCGTGGGAACATCCAGATACCGTGGAACCAGTCCCTTCTCGTCCTAACAAATTTTTGTCTGCCCCACCCGAGAAGGAGTTCCTGACTAAAGGCGTGGCTGTAGATGCCATGGTGGTGGCATCTGCTACACAACAGGACGTGGCAGAGGCTTCAACGTCCGTCCATCCTCCTAATAAGGAGTCTAGGAGCATGGACGTGCGGAAGCGCACCCTGACTTCAGCGGCCTTTACTTTAAGGTCCCTGAATTATTTGGCACATTTTACCAGGCTTCAGAGGGATCTGGTCAAGGAGCTGTCAGATTCCCTCTCAGGTAACCTACCTGAGCAGCTAGCCCAGTCGGTTAGCTCTCAGTTGGCTATCCTTTGCTTCAATTTCTAACTCGTCCATGAGGCTCATTTCATATGCGGCCGAAGGGGCGGGTAGAGCGGCAGGCACAGGCGTGGCTCTACGGAGACAAGCCTGGCTCCGTTTGTGTCATTTTGCGGAGGCCTTCAAGTCTTCCTTCGCCGACTCTCCCTTCGATGGGTCCTCTTTGTTTGGACCTAAGGTTAAAAACACTCTTACCCGCTGTGAGCAAGAAGGAAAAACTTTATCTGCCGTAGGTGCACGTTATTCCACTCCCTTTCGGCCTTATCCCAAGGCTAAAGGAGGAGGGAAGATGTGGTTCCGCAAATCACGTAAGTTTTTCCATCAACAGCAGGAAGATTTCCCTTCCAGAGGCAGAGGACGGGGAAATTTTTCTGGGAGACGCCGTCCCAGAGGCGGCAGAGGCCCCCGCAATTCTGGAGACCGCAAGTCCTTTCGTGGCTCTTCAGCCTCCCACACTTCATGAGGGATTGCCCGGCTGCGCTGCTCCGGAGCCAGTCGGGTGCCGTTTTGCCAGGCACCTAAAAGCCTGGGAGTCAATCACTCAGGACAGATGGGTGCTTCGGATTATTGCCGGAGGTTACACCATTCCCTTCACACACTCACCCCCACCGTCCAAAAAAATCCCGGACCCACCACCCAGTCAAAGGGAAATTGCAGCCGCAGAAGCGTTAAAGCTGCTAGAAAAAGGAGTCATCCAACCGGTCCCCACAGACCAGACCGGATCCGGAAATTACTCAAGGTTCTTTTTAGTGCCAAAAAAGACAGGGGACCTGAGACCAATTTTGGATCTCAGCAGACTAAACCAATCAGTCACGAAATCCAAATTCCGAATGGTCACGTTACAGTCCATTCTCCCATTATTGGAGAAGGATGTTTGGATGTGCTCCATAGATCTCAAGGACGCCTATTATCACATACCGATACATCGGGCGTCCAGGAAGTATCTGCGCTTCAGCCTGGGAGACAGTCATTTCCAATTTTGTGCTCTGCCCTTTGGTCTCACCACAGCCCCCAGGGTGTTCACCAAATGTTTGGCAGTAGTAACTGCTCACCTGAGGAGTCTTGGATTCCAAGTGTTTCCCTATCTGGACGACTGGCTCCTGACTGCCACCACCAGTCATCTACTAATGGACAACCTCAAAGCCACCTTTTCCCTGGGTGCTACCCTGGGAATTACATTCAATTGGTCAAAGTCTGTCTTGCTGCCCTCTCAGCGCATAAGGTTCATAGGAGCAGAGATAGACTCAAAATTGATGCGCGTTTTTCTTCCTTCCGAAAGGATTCAAACTTTACAGGGTCAAGTACAAGCCCTGCTTTCAAGATCCAAAGCCCCAGCCAGGATGGTCCTGCAACTTTTAGGTTCGATGTCTGCCACGGTTCTACTAGTTCCTCTGGCAAGATTGCACATGAGGATTCTTCAGTGGCTATTATCGACTCAATGGTCCTTTCAGGATCTTCCCCTCAATCACCCCATTATGATTACAGAAACGTGCAAACGGGACCTTCGCTGGTGGCTTCAGACATCCAGTCTAAATCAGGGAAGTCCTTTTGTTATTCCCCCTCCAGTGGTCACCCTGACGACAGATGCCTCCCAGACAGGGTGGGGGGGCATTGTCTGGGCAGGTTAGTTCAGGGTTCCTGGCTTCCAGACGAAACTTTTCTCCACATCAATGTATTGGAGATGAGGGCTGTACTTCTGTCCCTACAGGCCTTACACAAGTTTCTCCCTCAGGGCATCATCGCCATCCACACAGACAACATGTCGGTGGTCTGGTATCTAAACAAACAAGGAGGGACCAGATCTTACCCCCTTTGCAGAGAGGCCATGAGGGTGTGGGAATGGGCTGTAGCTACCAGCCGTTTCTTGGTAGCGACCCACATTCCGGGGAAATCAAATATATTGGCAGACAGATTAAGCAGGACAATTCTCTCTCCTCACGAGTGGTCCCTGAACGAAACAGTAGCAGCTCAGGTTTTCAGAAGATGGGGGCCGTGCTGCGACCTGTTTGCAACACCACAAAATACAAAGTGCAAAAGGTTCTTCTCCTTGACTCCACATCAGGGGGAAGCAGCTATGGATGCTCTAGCACAACCTTGGCCAACAGGGCTACTTTATGCTTTTCCTCCGATTCCACTTCTCCCCAAAGTCATTCAGAAAGCTTCTCAATTGGGGTCCACAATTATACTAATTGCTCCGCACTGGCCTCGTCAGGTATGGTTTCCCTACCTGAAGAAACATGCGGTGGACGATCCTTGGACGTTAGATCTAACTCCGGATCTGCTAATTCATCAGTCGGGACGACAGCACCAGTCCCTTCACACTTTGAAGTTGACAGCTTGGCTCCTCCACTTCCGACTTTAGTCAGAAATCACACCTTAGACCCGGAAGTTATTCACATTTTATCTTCGGCCCACAAACCCACCACTAAGAAATTGTACCTCAGTAAGTGGAAGAGGTTTGCTATCTGGGCTCAACTCAGGGGCTTAGACCCTATCACTGCTCCAATCCCAGAGGTTTTAAAGTTTTTAACATCCTTGTTTAATCAAGGATCTTCTGTCTCTACTATTAAAGTCCAACTAGCGGCTATCTCTAAATTTCACGAATCCATGGATCCTCCGTTGATGAGCAGCAGATTATGCAAAACTTTCATTAAAGGTGCGGGCTGTTAAGACCCCAGTTTTTCATCCTGCGCCCGTGGGATCTTGATTTGGTGCTTCGTGCATTAACATCTTTCCCTTCGAACCGGCTGCTACATGTGAGTTAAAATATCTGTCTTGGAAAACTGCCTTCTTAGTTGCAATTACCTCTGCAAGAAGAGTTTCAGAGCTTCAAGCCCTATCTATCAAACCACCGTGCTTGATTTTTCACAAGGATAGAGTATCACTTAGGCCTAATCCATCTTTTTGTCCCAAAGGTCTGTTCTAATCTCTGTCTCCAACAATCTCTAGAGCTACCAGTTTTCTTTCCAAAATTCTCCAATGAAGCAGAATACACTCTCCATAAATTGGATGTTCACAGGCAATTGCGCTTCTATTTAGACAGGACTCAGCAAATTCGTAAATCAGACCAGTTGTTTGTGTCCTTCTCAGACAATAAATTGGGCAAAACCATCACAAAAGCTACTATCTCCAAATGGATTAGAGATTGTATAACTCAGGCTTATTCCTCTTCGAATAAGCAACTTACAACATCTATCAAAGCTCACTCTACCAGAGCTATGGTGACTTCTATAGCTTTTCATTCCAAGCTTGCTATTTCTGAGATTTGTGCTGCGGCTACTTGGTCCAATCCGCACACTTTCATTTCCCACTATAAATTGGATGTGGCATCTAAAGGGCGAGCATCATTTGGTTCCACGGTACTCAGGAGTGTTTTCCAGTGAGCCACCCAGGATTCAAGTGCTAGGGACGCTGTCCCATCAGTCAGAATGTAGGCGAGATAGGATCACATAACATCTTAGTTATGTACTCACCATAACTTCAGATGTTTGGGATCCATCTCGCCTACATTCCTAATACCCACCTTCCCCCTGCCTTGGAGATCAGAAGAGATTGAACGGTTTTGAGTTCTACTGTTTTATCTTGTTTCATCTGACGATGTTATATAATCAGTGCGTGCATGTGTGCATGTATGCGGACAAACTAGATCTGTGGGACTGGTAGTGGTGCATCCTGGGATATAGTAAGCTCAGCCAATAAGAGACTTCGCTCTTTGGCATAAGCGTGCCGAGTCGGAGCCGAGGGATCGGCTCCGAACCCATCAGTCAGAATGTAGGCGAGATGGATCCCAAACATCTGAAGTTATGGTGAGTACATAACTAAAAGTTATAAGATGTCGTTGACAGATGGCCATGCCATCTGTGTTTATTAGGGGCTAAACACTTGCAAGAGTCTTGCAGTGTTTGCCATGCTTTCTCCTCTCGTGTCCTTCACGAGAGGAAAAATAAGCTCATCCTGAAGGGTCTTATTAAACCTGTCTTTGAGGAAGCTTTGGCTTCTCCCTCGTCGAAATCGAGGCTGAAGAAGTCTTAGGCTCCGACAAGTCCGTCGGAGCCACCTGCTAAAAGGTCTAAATCTGTGTCTCCTTCCTCTGCTCCACTGGCCTCAGAGCCGAAGGATAGAGGGTCTAAATCGAGGTCTTCGTCAGCTCCATTGGTCTCGGAGCCGCTGGAGAGTGTTTCTGCTCTGGGGTCAATTTCGTCTGCTCCTGAACCGTCTGCGCTGAAAGGAGTCTGTTCTAGTAGAGTCTACTTTGGCCCCGATACTTTGAGCAGATTCGGAGCCGGCCTCCTAGCCTGGTTTCGGAGCAGATAGGAAAAGTCTCACGGCACCCTTCTGTTTCCTCCAGGTCCTCCAGGCTTTCAGACTCTGATGTAGATATGGTGGTCCAGAGGCTCCTCCAGTCACCTGTCTTATGCAAATTATTTTCGCAGTCTGCCCTGGAGCCAGCCCCTTCGATACAGTTTCTTCCTCCTCAGACAACCTTGGTGTCATCGGAGTCTGAGTTCGTATAGTCGGGTGAAGTTCTTGAGGTGGTCCCGAGACCCACTGCTAGTCTGTCGGCACCATCTTCAGCTCCAACCCTTTCTGTGCCTTCCAGAGGTTTCTGTTCTCGGGTGTCCTCAGCCGGGCCCGAGGGGGACTCGGGGCTTCTGGTGTTGGCCCAGAGTCTCCCTCTTGGCACCTCGGCTAGGGGAGCCCCTACACCGGTCATCGTCTTGGGTACTGGCCCCTCCTCAGATTCTGGTGGGCCCACCTCGAGGCTATGAGGAGCGCGCTGGCCAAGTCTCTAGTGAGTTCACCCGAATCTGCGACTCCTTCCCTTGACACGGTGGCTAGAGCTTCTGGTGCCCTCCTGTCTTGGGACAGCGCAGCTCCTAGGCCTGAGGATTCCTCCTTGTGTGGTCCCCTTTTTCCAAGGAGCCTTCACAGTTCGTGCCTGAGGAGCCCCCCAGGAAGAAATTGTGCAAGAGGAAGCAGATACACTCCCCAGATGAGTCTGTCACCTCAGACACTGACCTCGATGCGGAGGGGTTCCCCAAGTCGTCCTCTGACTGTCTCATTCTCAGATAACCTGGAGATCTTGAGACAGAGGGGCGACTGGCCATCCAAAACCCCTTCCGCAGAGGAGTTGATCTTCCTCAAGGCCTTTGGAGCCCGACCCTCCGCCTCCTGGGTGTCTCCACCCTTCAATGAGTTACTGGACCTTATTTGTCCGAAGGGTGTGGGAACATCCTGATTCTGTGGAGCCAGTTCCTTCTCGCCCCAACAAGTTTTTATCCTCACCCCCTGGCAAAGAGTTTCTAACCAAGGGAGTTCAGGTTGATGCTATGGTGGTGGCGTCTGCCACCCAGCAAGATGTGGCAGAGGCATCTGTTTCTATCCATCCTCCTAGCAAGGAGTCCAGGAGCATGGATAGGTACGGGAAGCATACCCTGACGTCAGCGACCTTTACCCTGCGGTCGCTGAATTATTTGTCATTTTTACGAGGCTCCAAAGGGATCTCATAAAGGAGTTGGGAGATTCCCTGTCTGGTAACGTGCCTGAGGTGTTGACGCAGTCTGTCAACGCCCAGCTGTCTACCCTTTCGTCCATTAGGCTCATATCGTGTGCAGCCGAAGGGTCGGGTAGAACAGAGAGTTCAGGTGTAGCCCTTAGGAGGCAAGCCTGGATGCACTTGTCACTTTGCGGAGGGGTTCAAGTCTTCCTTCACCGACACTCCATTCGATGGGTCCTCTCTTTTTGGACCCAAGGTGAAAGACACACTCACTAGATGTGAGCAGGAGGGTAAGACTTTGCTGTTGGGGCCCATTTTTCACTTCCCTCAAGACCTTACCCCAAGGCTCAGAGGGGAAGGAAGATGTGGTTCAGAAAGTCCCAAAAGTCTTTCCCTGCCCATCAGTGACCCCCCTCCCAGACAGAGCGGGGGGGATTATTCTGGAAGACGTCGCTGCAGAGGAGGCGGAGGCCCCCGCAACTCAGGAGACCGCAAATCCTTTAGTGGTTCCTTCGTCCAGCATCCCTGAGGGACTGCCTGACTGTGCGTCTCCGGAGCCAGTCGGGGGTCGATTCCCGACGCATCCAACGGCTTGGGGTTCCATCACTCAGGATCATTGGGTGCTTTGTATCATCGCCGGAGGTTACACCATTCCCTTTATCCGTCCCCCACCACCGTCAAGGAAAATGCCGGACGTGCCACCCAGTCAATGGGATCAAGTTGGGATCGGGGTTGGGAGGGTGGCCTAATGGTTAAGGTGTTTGCCTTACAAACACAAGGTGCAGGGTTTGAGTCTCACAAGGGATAATTGGCTAGGCTTAAAATGGCTCGCAAGGGCAGTTAGCTTAGTACTAATCTATGAACCTAAGTAGCCATAGAGGTTGCAAAGCTGCTCGGAAAAGGAGTCATCCAGCCAGTCCCCGCAGACTAGACCGGATTAGGAACTTAAAAGTTATTTTTGGTGCCGAAAAGAACAGGTGACTTGAGACCCATTCTGGACCTCAGCCACCTAAACCGCTTTGTAAAGAAGTCCAAGTTCCGGATGGTCACGTTGCAATCCATTTTCCCATTGCTGGAAAAAGGAGTATGGATGTGCTCCATCGATCTCAAGGACGTCTATTATCACATCAAGATAAACAGGGTGTCCAGGATACATTTACTCTTCCGCCTAGGAGCCAGTCACTTCCAGTTCTGAGCCCTGCCCTTTGGTCTCACCACAGCCCCCAGGGTGTTTACCAAATGTCTGGCAGTGATGACTGCTCACCTGAGACGTCTGGGATTCCAGGTGTTTCCGTATCTAGACGATTGGCTCCTCACCGCCCCCACCAGGCATCTTCTTATTCAAGCCGTGAGTGCTACCATTGAGTTGGGACATCTATAAGGAATTACATTCAGCTGGGAAAAGTCTTTTATTGCTGCCATCACAGCGTGTTGCCTTCATAGGCGCAGAGCTAGACTCTGTCGAGATGCGAGCATTCCTTCCAACAGAGAGGATAAAGATACTACAGGACCAAGTCCTAGCCTTACTACCCCGAAGCAAAGCCCCAGCCAAGATGGTCCTTCAGCTTTTGGTGTTGATGGCAGCCGCCATTCTTCTGGTCCCTCTGGCAAGACTGCACATGCGAATTCTCCTCCAATGGCTACTGTCAACCCAGTGGTCGTACCAAGATCTGCCTTTGTCCTACCCGATTCTCATCACGGAATCCTGCCGGCGAGATCTTCGTTGGTGGCTCCTCTCCTCCAACCTGAACCAAGGGCGACTCTTCTGCCCCCCCTCCCCCATTGCCACAGTGACCACGGACGCCTCCCAGATAGGGTGTGGGGGGGGAATTTTCTGGACAGGACGGTTCAAGGCACGTGGCAGGATCACGAAACCCACTTGTATATCAATGTCCTGAAAATGAGGGCAGTGCTAGCATTGCAGGCACTTCGCAGTTCTCTTCCCAAGGGTACCATTGCAATCTTCTCAGACAATATGGCGGTAGTATGGTACCTGAACAAGCAGGGAGGAACCAGGTCTTATCCTCTTTGCAGAGAAGCCATGAGAGTTTGGAACTGGGCGATCGCTTCCCAGAGATTTCTAGTGGCAACGCACAATCTGGGGAAGTCCAATGTGATAGCAGACAGGCTGAGAAGAGTTATTCTGATGCCTCATGAGTGGTCCCTGAACGACAGAGTAGCGGCTTGGATCTCCTCCAAGTGGGGGCGTTCCCTGTTGTGACCTTTTCGCCAGCGCCTGGAACGTGAAGTGCAGCAATTTCTTCTCCCAGATTCCCCCCAAGGGGGAGTCACCCAGGGATGCTCTAGTCCACAATTGGCCCTCTGGTCTGCTCTAGCCTTCCCTCCGGTCCCACTACTGCCAAAGGTGATTCAGAAGGCGATCTGCTTGGGAAGCAGCATGATTTTGATCGCACCACACTGGCCCTGCCAAGTTTGGTTTCCTTTCCTTCGGAAGTATGCAGTGAAGGATCCTTGGATTCTGGACCCAGTTCCAGACCTCCTAACTCTTCAGTCAGGTCAGGCCCATCCATCACTGCGAACTCTCAAGCTAACTGCTTGGCTGCTCCACTTCCGACCTTAGTCGGACAGCATATCCTTTCGCCCGAGGTGGTCCAGATTCTGTCTTCTCACAGAGCTTCCACTAAGGAGATGTATTCTAATAAATGGAAAAGGTTTGCCATTTGGGCCCAGCGGCACAACATTGACCCTCTGACAGCCCCGGTGTCCGCAGTATTAGATTTTTTGGCAACTCTTTTTAGACAGGGTTCCGCTGTCTCCACTCTTAAAGTCCAATTGGCAGCTATTTCTAATTATCATGTTGCCTTTGAGCCTTCACTCATGAGTCATAAGTTGTGTAAGGCCTTTCTTCAGGGAGCTTGGTTGCTTCGCCCCCCGGTGTCGCAACCTGTTTTGCCATGGGATTTGAATGTAGATTTAGGAGCCTTGACATCTCATTCCTTCGAGCTGGCGGCCACTTGTGAGCAAAAGTTCTTATCTTGGAAGACTGCCTTCTTGGTAGCCATTACTTCAGCCAGAAGAGTTTCGGAGCTTCAAGCCCTTTCTGTTAAGCCCCCTTATCTGATCTTTCGCAAGGATAGCGTATCTCTAAGACTAAACCCGTCATTTCTTCCGAAGGTTTCTTCTGCTCTGTCTGCAGCAATCTATAGAGCTACCAGTTTTCTTTCCAAAATTTTCCAACAAGGCAGAATACAGACTTCATCAGTTGGATGTGCATAGACAACTGAGATTTTACTTGGATAGGACACAGCAGCAGAGGAAATCAGGCCAGTTTGTGGCGTTTGCAGATAACAGGATTGGCAAAGCAGTAACTAAGACCACTATTGCTAGGTGGATTAGGGATTGTGTTTTATTTATGCATAAACAGGAAGGGACCTTCATTTCCAGTTAGAGCGCATTCTACTAGGGCTATGACTACTTCAGTGGCCTTCCACGCCAGACTGTTTGTGGATGAGATGTGCAGCGGCCACTTGGGCTTCTCCACATACTTTTATTTCTCATTACAAACTGGACGTGGCCAATAGAGGTCGGGCGTCCTTTGGTTCCACAGTGCTCAGGAGTTTTCCAGTGAGCCTCCCAGGATCTAGGTGCTAGGGACGCTGTCCCATCAGTTATGAATGTAGGCAAGACAGGAGGGCATTACATCTTTTATGTACTTACCATAACGATAGATGTATGTGATCCATCTCGCCTACATTCTTACATACTCGCCCTCCTTCCCCCTACCTGTTGGATCTGGAGGAAACACTATTGTACAGTTGGAGTGGCACATGTGAGTGAGTTGTGGGGCAAACAAGATCTGGGGGTTTGAGCATGGTGCATCCTGGGATAAGGGGGGTTGGCCCAGCCAATAAGAGACTTCGTGCTAGTGTATCGGCCTAGTTGGAGCAGTTTCTTGGCTCCGAGCCCATCAGTTATGAATGTAGGCGAGATGGATCACATACATCTATCATTATGGTAAGTATGTAACTAAAAGTTAGTACTCATCAGTTCAATACATTGCTGATAGTTCAGAAATCACAGGAAAGTACATTAAAACAATATTGTAGGATAGTCTGACATAAATATAGAAAATGGCTAGACTAATTTGGCTATATTCCTATCTGTCTCAGAGAAATTACTGTTCTAAATTCTTCTTGCAGAGCAAGCAAGTTGTTCTTACTAGATCGAAGACAAGGCGCAAAATGCTTTTCTTTCTTTCTGAGATGGCCCTTAAATTGATAGTACACAGTACTGCTGTGTCATTTCAGATTACATCATTCTTGACACCTCTGCTGAAGTTTCCCAGGCTCACAGAACTTAATTGTAATATTTCTTTTTGTAATCCTGCACCTGCCAGGAAGCCACAGCAATACAAGACACTTCACATGTGAAACCTAGTAATTATCTGTCTTAAAACAATAGAAAAGAATGTCCTAGCCCAGACATCCCATGACCGAGCTTGTGATCAAACACTGTTATAAAATTCTTTAACCGCTTTCTTCCAGCAGGGTGCACTGTGATTATATTTTTGAAGCACAGTATAACATGTAGTTGAATCGTAACATATAGTTCTTTACATTTGTAAAACAAGCTGTAGCTTAGACTAGATCTAGGCCTGCTGAATCTAGCTTTGTTTGTATAACTGGAGCACTAATCCAGGCATTCTTTAAAGTATTCAGTTGTATTTATTACTGCTTGGTAGTAACTTGATTAAAGTGTAGCTATCATTCTAAGTCTTTTGGATTAAGCACTTGGGCTTCAGACCAGTTGTTTTACATTAGGAAGGTTTGTGGCCTGCACTGTGGTGGCAGGACAGGTAGCTTACATCTTAAGTTGGGAACTGCTGATTGAGGGCTCAGTGTCTGTTATTCTAACAGTGTATTAGTTCTGGTTTAAGCACTTGGGCTTCAGGCCAGTTATTTTGTATTAAGAAGGTTTGTGGTCTGCACTCTTTTGGGAGGAGAGGCTGGACTCTGCCCTTCTGAGCTGGGAATTTCTGGTTAAAGGCTTATAGTGCCTGCATATTTGAACTGTTTCTTACTGAAATTGGTACACCTTGTTTGCTGTAGCATAAACTAGGTCCAGGCCTGCTGAATCTAGCTTGCTTTGTATGCTTGTTTGCTTATTTCCCTGAAACGGCAATTCCACCTAAAATGCGGCTTTTCAGCGCTTCTGTGGATCCCTAGTGATATCTGCATTGCTTAATGTACTTATTTCCTTGTTTCACTTGAATGAAAGTTACTGTTTGTCGTTTTTGCATTTGTTACCTGTAGTACATTGCATTTAAGTTGCCTGGCACTTGCTCACTAAAGCAATTATATAAGTCAGCACTAAAAAAATAAAAGCACTACACCCTCACAAACTCCCCTTGAGTACCTCGTTCCCCATTGGCCCTTTTTTTCAATTATAAAGGAATTCCCAATACTATTCTAGCATGTCCAAAGGTCAGTTGTCAGTCTCCTCTCCGGTCCAGCTGGTGAATCTGGGAATCTTGAGGCAATGTTACAACTGCCTCATGTACACAAGACAACCCTCTCTTCCTCCCAACAAATTCCAACACATGAGAGATGCAACCATATAGCCAAACTGGAGGCTAAGCTCTCTCAACTCAGTACTGGCATAACCAGTCAGGAGGAAAAGGAAACCACACTCACTACAATTCCAGTCTCACATAAACCTACCACGACAGCAAACCAAACGCATAAAAACACAAAAACATACTCGGAGGCTCTAAATAAAAATCTGCCTAAGCAGCAGAGACCTCCAAAGCAGACACCCAAGCAACCGCTACCCCAAAACAAAACACGTGCAACACACAGCTCACAAAGCCAGTGTGCCGAACAGTCACAGCCCTTAAGGCTAAACAACACACCTGATACACTTGTAATAGGTGACTCTATCATCAGGCACACTGACATCCTGCTTACCAGGCTGAACAAGGAGAAGGTCACGGTGAGCTGCCTGTCTGGCGCTAGGATCCGTCACATAACACACAAGCACTCAGGTCACTCCAAAGCAAGTACAAATATGACAGTCATTGTCCATGCTGGTGTGAATGACCTGAGACGTACCTCCTTGGACTACATGAAAAAAGACAGAGGAGCTCTCTGAGCATGTAGCCCAGGCCGGTATGACCCTGACCTTGAGTAGCATCTTACCCTCACCAAGAATGATGCCACAATATGAAGACAAGATGATCAATTTCAACAACTGGCTTAAGTATTGGTGTCATTCAAAGGGGATCCAATGCCTGTCAGCCTGGGATGACATGCTCGACAAGCCATGATGCTTCGCTAGGGACGGCTTGCACCTATCACCCCTGGGCTTTCGGATATTGGCAAAGGCTCTTGCTACCCCCATAGAGCCTTTTTTAGGCAAGGCTCAAAAGACAAACCCCCTTCCATAGGTATCACAAGGGATAAGAAACTGAGTAGTGCTACTCAACACCAGAAGTCTAAACCTCAAGATGCATGCACTCGAAACTGTCTAGCATGGAGAACATCGATATCTGTGCAGTAACAGAAACCTGGTTCAAGGCTCCCAAGAGCACCCCAGCACTACCAGGTTATACCTCATACCATGCTTTTCGGCCCCAAACTTGGACCGAACCACAAAAGGAGGGGGAGTATCAATATTCGTCAGATACCCACACCTCCAGGTTGGTGGCACAGCATGAAGCATCAGAGACTATCCATGTGCAACTAACATTGGGTAAAACTGCCTTCCAGTTTATAGTCTGCTACAGACCACCCTCCCAAACCCAGGAACTCCACTCTGCCTTTCTGAGAACACTGGAAAATATGAAGGTCTCTCCAAACACCATTATATTCGGCGACTTCAACTACCCAAACATAGACTGGGAGCATTACTCTAGCTCCAACACCCTAGCCCAATGGCTTCTAGAATTTATAAACTCAAATGCTATGGAACAACTTGTTACCACTCCCACAAGAGGGGAAAACATACTGGACCTGATCATCACCAACATGGGTACTCTATGCTCCAGACCAGAAGTGTATCCCTCACTGGTAAGATCAGACCATAAACAAATCTCACTGGATATTCACATCCCAACTCCCAACCCCCCCCCCCCCTGCCCAGAAAACCAGTGAAAAACTTCTCTAAAGCAAATTTCACACTCCTCAAAACCGAGGTGGAATCTTTCAAAGCCCCCGGGCGTATCGAACGTACGGCCCAGACCGCAGAATCCTTTATAAATGCATTCTATGAACACCTTCAGGAATGCATGGATCAGGCAATCCCAAATAAAACCAAGACCCAATCCTCCAAAGGCAGACGTCCTGTCTGGTGGACCCCAGCCATAAACAAACTATACAATAGGAGGAGGAAGCTACTACATGATGGAGCAAAATCCCAAAAAGGGAAGGCATCTCTGATCAGTATTAGCAAAAAACTTCGGGCACTCATAAAATCGTCTAAGGCCAGCTTCGAGAGAAAAATTGCACAGGACACTAAGGATGATCACAAGGCTTTCTTTAGTTATGTTAGGAATCTGGGTGGGAATGCCCAGATACGCTCAGAATTGGTACAAAATGACAAAAAATACACCGAACCCACAGGACATTGCCAACATCCTAGCTGACAGGTTCAGCGCAAACTCCCCCCCCCCCCTACCAAAAGGGCTAATATCTATCCCAGCAGAGTGCTGCCCCCCTGACGTCTCAGATGCTCAGGTAAGAGCCGCCCTCTCCAAAGCAAAAAAAACACAGCATCAGTGGGACCAGACGGTGTCCCAGGCTGTGTCCTACATAAACTCAAAGAAGAGCTAAACCCAAACATAAAACTACTGTTCAATCTCAGCCTTACTACAGGATATGTACCGAAAGAGTGGCGTACAGCAACGGTGGTCCCTCTCCACACAGGTGGTGCCTCAACGGATCCTGGAAACTATCGCCCCATAAGCCTGACTAGCTTGGTCTGCAAAGCTATGGAAAGGATCATCATGGACCTTATAAGTAAAGTTATTGGAACTACAGACACTGGATTCTACCCAGTTCGGCTTTAAGGGCAGATCCTGCCTCTTAAACCTGGTCGATTTCTTTGAAGCAGTCACCAAGGCTATTGACGAGGGGAAAGTGGTCCACACAGCCTACCTGGACCTCGCAAAAGCCTTCGATACAATACCCCACTTGGGCATTATAGATAAGCTCACCAGCATAAATATAAACCCCTATGTCACTAGATGGGTTGCAAACTGGCTCAAGGACAGAACCCACATGGTTAGAATTGCTGGAGCCATGTCAGACTCCAAGCCAGTTACAAGTGGCGTCCCACAAAGCTCAGTCCTGGGACCTCTCTTGTTCGGTATATATTTCTCAGAGGTACAGGCCAACATGGAAGGACTGTGGCTGACCAAGTAAGCAGATGACTGCAAGCTGGGCACCATAATCTACTCTCCAGCTGACACAAGCATCCTACAAAAGGGCCTCATAGAAGCAGACAACTGGTGCCAGAGCCATGGCCTCAAGCTAAACGCCAAAAAGTGTATAGTCATCCCCTTTGGCAAAAACGAAGTGCCACAAATTACCACACAAGTGGTAATCCATTAAGTACGGAAGAGGTAATTAGGGACCTGGGGACCCAAGTTGATAGCAATCTCTCATTTGACGACCACGTGGCCAAAGTGGTTAGAAAAACATTTTATATAGCCCACCTAATCATGAAGGGATTCACATCTAGATCAAGGGAGGTCATCATGCATCTTTACTCATCCCTCATCAGGCCCATAATTGAGTACACTGCCCCTTTTGGGATGTACCTTACCAGACATCTGCAGCAACTGGAAAGACCCCAAAAGTACCTCACCAAGAGGATCAAAGGGCTCAAACAGATGCCATATGCTGCCCGGTTAAAGAAACTCCAGCTCTACTCAGTGGCATACCGCCTGCTCAGAGGCGATCTGTGCCTGACGTATAAAGCCATGTCCAACCCGGAATTAATGGACATGCTGCACCTCAGAAAATCCAAATCCCATCGAGCTACGTGCTCGAGAGACTTGAACCTCTGCACTGAAATAAATAGGACATGCTGGAGGGACAGATTCATAACCCAGAGGCTCCCTTCACTCTGGAATAAAATCCTATTCCAGGTTAGGCAGTGTCCCTCATTGACCCTCTTCAAGAGGAATCTTGTTGAGTCGATGGGGGATCGTAGGTTTACCCTGGGTATCACTTCTGTGTCACTGTTAGACAGAGGCACAGTACACTAACCTCAAAGGGCATAGCAAAATTAATTTAAAATGGGTGGCGAAAGCCAAACACTCTGGCTAGGCTTATAAATGCCCTAGGGCAGATAGCCTAGTATGAACCTATGAAGCCTGTGTATCCTATTGATATTTAAAAATGTTACAGAATTATTTACAAAATTATATCTAGCTAGGCTGGCAGCCTTTCAGTCCCCCCCCGAGAACTCGAGCTAGTTTTTCAAGTGTCCCTTGAGAAGAGTTGCTTGAGAGGGTTGAGTCTGTCTGGGTATACCTTACCCCATTCCCTGTCTTGAGATCATATCTGCATTGGCATTGCTAATCCCACTGTGGTGCTGCACAGACATGTATGCTTGCAACCCTCGGCTTCATCTTAGCAACTTGGCGTTTTGCTGGCTGGCTCGATATAACCATGTTAGTGGAGTGATCATTTCCTTCCATACAGATAAGGCTGAAGTTTCTGCATTGCCCACACTATGGCTAGACATTCCTTTTCTACAGCTGCGTAGCATTACTCCCTGGGCTGGAGCCTACAACCGAGAGAAACCACTGGGTGCTTATCTTCCTCTCTAGAAATCTGGCTAAGTACAGCCCTCACCCCATAGTTGGAAGCATCCACCTGCACAACAACATTTTTTGCTGTAATCTGGACTGGCTAACACAGGGGGTCCTCCCAAAGCTACTTTAAGCTTCTGGAATGCCTGCTCACATGATGGGGTCCACACTACCTTATCTGACCTGGTTTTCCTGTCAGCTCTGAGGGGAGCAGCTATGGTACTATAATTGGGGACAAACTTTCTGTAGTACCCTGCTGTCCCTAAGAATGCCCTCGCCTGTTTTTTTAATGGGTGCAGGCCATGCCTGAATGGTTTCCACTTTGGCCGATTCTGGCCTGGTCTTACCACTCCTAACTCTGTCCTAGGTAGGAGACCTCTGCCATACCCACCTAACATTTGCTGGGCTTAATGGTCAACCCTGCCCTCTGTAGTCTGCCTAGCACCTCCCTGACATGCTGAAGATGCTTTTGCCAGGATTCACTGTAGATGGCAATATCTAGGTAAGCGAGGGCAAACCCTCCTGCTAGGATATGATCTACCAGTCTCTGGAAAGTCAGTGGGGCATTTTTCATCCCAAAGGGCATCTTTGTGAACTAATACAAGCCAAAAGGAGTCAAAGGCTGACCTCTCCCTAGCACTGGGAATCTAGGGCACTTGCCAGTAACCTTTGGTAAAATCAGTGGTGTTAAGATACTTGGCCCCACCCAGCTGCTCTAGGGCTTCATCTATCCAAGGCATGGGGTAAGCATCTGACTCTGTGACTTATATTTACTTTCTTGTGGTCCACACAAAACTTGGTGCTGCCATCATTCTTTGGCACCAGCACCACTGGGGAGGCCCACGGACTGTTGTTTTTGAAGTACCCCTAGTTCCAACATTTCCTTCATCTCCTCCCTCAGAGTCTGACTCTCAGGCGCCTTATACGGGGCCTGCCTGATGGGCCTTTGGGGTCCTGTATCCACCTGGTACTGCACCAGATGGGTGCACCCTGGTTTTCCAGTGAGCATGTCCCCAAACTCTTGCAACACTGCTCTGATTTCTTGAACCTGGGTAGGAGATAGCTGCTGGGACATAGCTACCCCTTCCACTGAGGTGTCAGTCCGAGCCTCACTGAGATCAGTCACCAGATCTCCCTCAGACTCATCATGCAGTCCACTGCAAATACTCAGCACAAGGGCCTCCCTATCAGGGTAAGGTTTCATCATGTTAACATGGTACAATTTATGCCCCTTCCTCCTGTCTAGCAGTTCTACCATGTAGTTAACATCACTGACCTTCCTTACCACCTCATAGGATCCTTCTCAAGCTGCCTGCCTCTTGTGAATGACAGGAATGAGAACCACTACCTGTTGCCCTGCAGCATACTCTGTAGTTTGAGCATTCCTATCATACCAGACCTTTTTCTGCTGGGCTTTTGCCAGGTTCTCCTGGGCCAAGCCCGTGAGTTCCCTGAGCCTTGTCCTAAGGTTTAGGACATGTGCCACAACAGACTCCTTGTGAGAGTCGCACTTGCTTTCCCACTCATCTCAAATTAAATCTAGAGGTCTCCTCACCCTATAGCCCATACAACAGCTCAAATGGTAAAGTGTGGATTCCTGGGAAACCTGTCTGTAAGCAAACAGATGGGGCAAATATTTGTCCCAATCTGTCTTAAGCTGGTCTGCAAATGCCTGTAGCATGGACTTGAGTGTAGAGTTTAATCTTTCAACAAGACAGTTACGCTGGAGGTGGTCTAGGTACTTCACCTCACAGTATTTCCACAGACAAGATAGCAGGTCTGACATGAAACTGGCACCTCTGTTCGTCATCATTTTCTTTGGGAAACCTACCCTGCTGAAAATCTCTAACAAAGCATTTGCCACCTTTTCTGCCTCAGTGGAGGACAAAGCCACTGCCTCAGGCTATCTTGTAGCATAATCTACTACCACTAGGATGTACGTTTTCTCTGTGGAACTTTGGTTACACCGATGCCCCACAATATCCATAGCTACCTACTGAAATGGCTCCTCAATCGCAGGCAAAGGCATCAAAGTTGCTTTCACCTGGTCTCCTCCCTTGCTTGCCTTTTGGCACTGCTCACAGGCCCTGCAGTACCATTACATCTTTGGAAATCCCGGGCCAGTGAAAGTTCTGCATAATACATTTCTTTGCATGTTTATGCCAATATGACCTGCAAAGGGGAATATGGGCTGTGGTTAGAAGTACCACATAGTAGCCTCTAGGCACTTCCAACTGCTGTATTCTCTCACCTTCTTGCCTTCCCTCAGGGGTCCACTCTATACAGTAACCCTTTGTCCCAGTGTACAGAATATCCTTTCCCTTGAGAATCGGGTGCCTCCCTAGCTACCTGGCTCAGGCCTTGTAATGTAAGGTGTGAGAGCCGAGCCTCTCTCAACTCTTAGTAACCCTTCCCAGCTCCCCTTCCACCGGACGTCTGCTATCCTATGACAGTGGCGCCTCACTGTCAGCCTGGATACTACTATTCACCTCTACCTCATTCTGTCCAAAGGAACATCAGTACCACCAAGCAGCTGCAGCTCACCCTCACTCTCTACTACAGGGTAGCTTCCTTCCTGAAGTAACAACCTCACTAGTCCTGGCTGCAAGTGTGCGTTCTGTCTTGGTCTCCCCTAGGCTACCAGACTCACATGCTTGTCTCTAAGCTAGACTGTGTGTAACTGCATTAACACATGGTGCTGCCTTATCAAAATCATTCCCTATCAGGACATCTGCAGGATAGTAGTTTGGTACCTCTGTTGTCTCAAGACAACCTACTGTTGGGATTTTCTTTACCAATTACTGGCTCCCTCACCTTTTGTTCCCCACCTTGCCTCCGTGGACATCTGTATGTCGCATGGCCCAACTGGTTGCATTTCAAAACATTTAACCGTAGGTCCTGGATGTGTACATGGACTAGTGGCTTCTCTTAAGGCCAGATTCTGTAGGGGCAGTCTGGACTGCCCAATATAAGTTCCTTCAGGCCCATGAGCAGCACTGAGTGTCCCTTTCCTATGCAGTGATGCCCTGCTTACTAGGTATACATCTCCCTTCTTTCCCAACTCCACAGTAGAGCATTGTCTTATCACCCTAACCAGATCCTCACATCCTCAGGCAAAGTGCTAAGGGCTTGTTCCCTCACCAAAAGGTCCGTCAGCCCTTCAAAAGTGGTGACCTGGCATCCAGTCACCCACCTATGAAAGTAAGTGCTTAGTTCACAACGTATTCACACACTTTCATCTGCCTTGCATTTATGCTTCCCAAATCTTTTCCTTTAAGCTTCAGGTGTTGGCTTAAAAAATTCTAGCAAACAATTCTTTACAACATTATAGTTTAAAAAAAAATCATGATCAGGTAACTTGGCAGCTTCACCATGGAGTAAGTGGGTCAGGAACCATATCCAGAGCCTTTGGTCAACAGCATACTGTTACATACCCTCTTAAACATAGGAATGAAACTATCAAAAATATCCCCCACTGTAAACTTTGGAAGAAATTTACTGACTGTTGCTTCTGGGGTTTGGTTACTCCCTTTCCCATTACCTCCATGACCGTGGCAGTCAGCATCTCCTTTTTCTAATGCCTATGCCTCTCCTTCCCCTCTGCTTCCAGGCATAGCAGTTTCTCATTCTCAGGCTGCAGATGTCGCAGTTTCTCTGCTTTTTCTACTTCCAGTTGCTTGGCCTCCAACTCAAGTCTCTCTAATTCCAGATTTTTAAGTCCTCTAGAAAAGTTGAGCTGTCCATTCTCTTGTGTTGTACGTCTCCACAGCCAGTCTGATCATTCTCCTGCTTGCTTTTTTCTGATACAGCTGAGACCAAAGCTGCAATCATGTCTGCTTTAGTCAGGTTTCCATGCAGCAGCCCTTTAGTGTGGCACATCTCAGCCAACTGGCTCCTAGTCAGCTTACCGTACTCCTCTGCTGACATGCTGTCCCTGACTAAGGTAACAAAAGAAAACAATTGTGATCTGAACTCTGAATATTCAATGCCTGGCTGATTTTAAAGTACAAAATCGCCTTCAGTGATCACTGTACACAAGCTACAAGAATTCACTGTCCACACCACTACAAGCCAGTTAGTATGTGATGTCGCTAACTAACCACTATCACCCAGTTAATGTTTGATGTGGATATCCCACCACTGCCAAACAATATGTGGTGTGGAGGGTCTACTTTTAAAACAGCGAATGATCAGATCGAGTGCTGTTGCATCAACCCCTAAACGTCGAACCGGCAAAACAGCGAACAGCCAGAACAGTGATTTCCCCCCCCCCAGGGGAAAAAAAAATCACTGAGCCATTTATTGTCTGGGCTGTGCCATTTCCTCCAATGTAGTGCAATCTTGGAGTTGGTATATTTAAGTAGGGGGGCACTGCCCCCCCCCCAGTTTTTTTTTTTTTTGGGACCAATTTTTTTTTTCCAATGGAAAAAAAATGAGTGTTCTAGCCGTTCACTGTTTAGGGGTCGATTTATAACAGCGTTTGATCATTTGATCACTCGCTGTTATAATAGACCCAGTCTGGATGTCCCACCACTGCCAGCCAATTAATGTGATGCCCTGGCACTGGCCCAGTAGTCAAGGAGCCTCAGTTCTCACCACTAACACCAGTGAAGGGCGTCCACATTGGGAAGGATAAGTACACACAGTAAAATAAAATTTCCCCTTAAGAGCACACAGATAAGTCAGTCTGGGGCCGGTTTCTCCCTTTCTCTCCAGATCTGTAATAAGACTCCCCACTGGCACAGCTATGGGGTTTAGATCTCAGCAGAGTAGTGAAGCCAGAACTTTCATTACCCTCACTGTCCAACCAGTGCTTCATGTCCCTGCCCTGGTAGCTGACACACACTTTGAGGTTGTGTTTATAGACAGACACCGACTCCTGGGGAAGACTGGTACAGGTCTTCCAGCTATGCCCCTTCCGCCCTGGCTATAAAGTAGTAATCCACTGCCACCAGCTACCCTTAGCTGCTGTAAAGGCCCTTACCAAAGGGTATCCAATTTTACTGTGCAATGTTATCCATATAGTAAATGTGACCAAACATTTAAGACCGTTCTAGAGTGGCTTTTACAGTAGTACCAAATGCATGAAAGTACTCAGAGCTTAAATTATTTCTGTACAAAGCCACATTTGAAAGATTAAAAAATATTTAATAATGAATAATATAAACACAGGACAATACTAGTCAGTTCAGCACTGTGCTAATAGTGCAGAAATCACAGGAAAATACTTAAAAACAATATTGTAGGATAGTCTCGCATAAATATAGAAAACAGCTAGACTAATGTATTCCTGTCTAACTTTAAGGGAAAGTACTGCCCTAAATGCTACTTGCAGAGCAAGTAAGTGCTGGTGAGTGGATGTTCTTACTAGATCGAAGACTAGATAAAAAAAAAAATGCTATTTCTTTCTGAGATGGCCCTTAAATTGATAATACACAGTACTGCCGAGTCATTTCAGATTACGTCATTCTTGACACCTCTGCTGAAGCTTCCCAGGCTCACAGAACTTAAAATTTTAACATTTCTTTTTGTAATCTTGCACCTGCCAGGAAGCCACAGCAATAAAATACACTTTTTGTGTGTGAAACCTAGTAATTTGCCTACTTCTTAAAAAAAAAAAAAAAAATGTTCCTACCCCAGACATCCTGTATCCAAGCTCAAGATAACACAGTTGTAAAATTATTTACTTAACAGCTTTCTTCCAGCAGGGTGCACTGTGGTTACATTTTTGAAGCTCAGTATAATATGTAGTTGAATCATAACATATAGTTCTCTTCACATTTGTAAAACAAGTCTGTGGAAACTGCAACTTCTATTGCCCAGATTGAAGTTTCTGACTGGAATTTTTCATTTCAAATGGTCCATTTTCAAAGTTCTCATTGATTGGTCTGTGCATGTTTTTGAATACTAAATAAGGTTTGTTGTGTAATGCTCTCTGCTGTAATAGTTGCTAGTAAATGTGGTATGTTTAGAAGGGTGGAATTAAAAACAAAAAAAAAAAAGCCTCGAGGTAGAGGCTTTTAGAGGCGGTCCTGATGCATTGCACCAGTACATGCTTCTGTTTATTAAAAGTTGCATACTTGGTTATAGTCTTTTGTTACACGTGTTAGTGTCAAAGGTCAGATGTAAGCAGGTGATCACTTATGACATTGGCTAAACAGCTAGAGGTAGTAATGTTCTCATTTCTGGTTAGTATCCAGTCAGATGTTTCACTTTTAATCTATTCAGCTGGGAGTGTTAATGACTTGGGTGGACTTCATAGAGGTTTACTGGACTGGGTGCTACTTCTGAATTGCTGATTCGTCAGTCAGTATTAGTTTCCTATTTCTTGAGGAATGTTATTGGTAAACCAGCTCTGTATATCTTCAACAATTGTGGTGTTGCTTGGAGGAGTATAAATGGCTGCAGTACATATGGTGTTTGGTGATTTATTTTAAGTTGAGAGATTGAGTTCAGCTTTCTGAAAGCTTGGAATATTATATGGATATAGTCGCATCTAAGGCTAGACATTCCACTGTGAAAAATGTCATGGACATTCAGAATTGCCATATAGCTGAAACACCTTTAAAAAAATAAAAATAAAGGCTGAAAAACTTGAATATATTGGGAGACTAAAATTAATCCTGAAGACAACGTTGACATCTAGAAACAAAATTCAAGCTATAAACCAATTTGCTCTTCCTGATGTTCATCGCGTTTCACTGTTGCAGTCATTACATTTGGTTAATCTGCTGGCAGGTTGCCCTCAGTCGGCCTGATTAACAGTCTTGGGTCCAGCGTCTGTTGCTGTCCTTTCCATGACGTCAGGGGTATGAAACATGCAGCCGACGCCATTACACCAGTCTTTCTTGCTGCGCTGTGCCCGAAGCAGAAGCAGTTCAAGTGCCGGTCGGTCGACTCCTGAAATTTTCGTTTTCGGGTATCAGAACCAGTCTTCAACTAAAAGCTAAGTACCCCGCTGGGGAAACTTTTTCTTGCTCCTTACCAATGTCAGTAAAAGTTAATAATTGCATTACTTGTGGGAAGCAAATACCTCATAAGGATTTTCATTTGTACAGTATTCCTTGCCTAGGCCCTGACCACAACGTGCCTTGCTGTTGGTTTTGTGCTAAATTTAATCAACACACGATTAAACATCTGTGTATTTTTGCTTCTAAATATTTTTGCTCAAGATATAAATATCCAGAAATGTCGTCTGTTAGCAATTAGACTACCGGAATACCTAAAAAAATGCACAGAAAAAGACAGTGTAGGTCTAAAACTGATGACTAAGCTTCTATGCGAGTCACCGGTTCGCTGGTACTCAGTGAGGTGCTTTCACAGCCCTTGATGCTCGGTACTTTTGAATCGCAGGCCTCTACTGAGACCCATTCTGAGTTTAGTATGCCGCGAGATACTTTAAGTATTGAACCCGCGTATGTATCTACCTTAGATGGGTCTGGAGCCGCTGAGCAGGCACCGGCTTGTGAGGGCGTCTTCAGGCCTAAAGATTTGTATATTAAACAGACGCCATCTTCAAAACCAAGGCCAAAAACTACTTCTATGTCTAAAAAAAGATGCTTGGGCTACGTGTTCAGGCCCCAATGCCTAAAAAATAAGTGATCAGAATGGCTGAGGATGTAATTACCTTGTTCAGGGGTACCCATCCCCCTCCTGCTAAAAAGCCTAGGCAAGGCACTGACCATGAATTTTCAGATCAGGTTTCTATTTCTTCTAATACCTCTGCTGATCAGGAATTATCTATTCCCATTTATTAGGACTCTGATGCAGAAGATTCCATCCCTTCTGTTTCTCCTCCTGTGGATTTTTCTTTTGGAGAAACTTTGCATACCTTAAGGAACACTTTCACTGGGAGAGTCTAGATTTCTCAGAATCTAGAGACTTGATTTCCCTCTTCCTCAGCATAGGCCTTTGGCTATACCTCCTGTTCTAGACATTGTTGATGTTTTCTGAGTCCAGTATGGCTCCTGATTCCCTGCCTTCGGCTCCTAGTAAGCCAGACAGATAATTACAGGGTTCCTGACTCCCACAAATTCCTTTTTAAAAACCCTACTACTGACCCTGAAACCTTTTCTCAGGGTCCCAAGGGCGTTAAGGCTTCTACTGCTAAAAATCCTACCCCTTCTGATAGAGATTCTAGGATGCTGGATAGATGAGGTAAGAAGGTTTACACGTCTGCAACCTTGGCAATCGGGGCTTTAAACTGTCAATTTCATATGCTTAAATATCAACAGGATGTCATGGGTTTACTTAAACAGAAAATTATGTTGATTTCTGACTTGTGTGGAAAATAGAGTTGCAGGATTTATTGCATTCAGCTGAACAAGTTGGTAAACATACTTTGCACTGTGGTTTTGATTCATTTGAGGCCTCTTGCAGGGCTGCTGTAACTGGATCTGTGATGAGGCATGCTTTACTCAAGGAGTAAAATCTGCCTGACCATGTTAAAGCAAAATTGTTGGATGCTCCTTTACAACACTGTAGTCTATTTGGTAATAAGGCAGAAGAAGATTTGAAAAAGCTGGAAGATGAATCTAAATCTATGCAAACAGTAAAAGATTTCTTAAGTGCAGCCACCCAGGTTCAGTAGGCACTGGCCTACTAAGAACTGGTCCTTTCCAGTACCCACCAGAGCCGCTGAAGTCAAACCCAGACATTCCAGAGGCTCCAGGTTTCAGTCACAAGGAACTTGTAGAACAAAGCAATGGGTTGCCACCACCTCCAAATCTGTAAGTAACAAGGCACCTTCCTATGGTAAAAAGTCTCAATGACTTTCCACTACAATCACCAAGCACTTCTCTTTTGGCCACCCCTTTTTGGGGAAAACTGGCACTTCATGCATCTAACTGGCAACTGATTACCCAGGACAAATGGGTTTTAAAAATAGTATCCCAGGGATACAGATTTCATTTCCACACATTTCCAATCCCAAACTGATGGCCAGATCTGCCTCTAAATCAGTGGGCTGAGGCCCAGAAACAAGTTATGGCCCTCATGAATATGGGAGCTGTTTATCCAGTTCCTGAAAAGGGACAAGATTTTTATTCAAGACTTTTCCTGGTACCCAGAAAAGACAAATCATGGCGTCCAATTCTGTACTTATAAATTCTAAATACATTTCTGGATATTCCAGATTTCAGAATGCTGACTCTCCAACAGTTACTACCTATGCTAGGCAAGGATGTCTGGTTGTTAAGTCTAGACGTAAGAGGCTTACCTGCATATCCCAATCAAGGAATCTTGCAGAATATACCTCTGATTTAAAGCAGGCTATTGGCATTACCAGTTCTCTGCACTGCCCTTTAGCTTATCTACTGCGCCCAGGGTCTTCACAAAGTGCCTGGCACCAGTAATTGCATTTTGCAGGCAAAGAAATATTCAAATGTATCCATACCTGGATGATTGTCTAATTCAGGCAGAAAGCAAGGAGACACTTCTCATCTGGCATTTGTAAAAAGACTTCTAACTTGTCTAGGGTACACCATAAACGAAAAGAAATCACAACTGGTACCCTCTCTAATTACATTCCTGGGTGCAAGCTTGAATACAACTGCCCAGATGACTTACCTTCGAAAAATAAATTCAATTGATGACTTCAAACAGGTGGCCACAAAAACCCAGTTATCTGCAAGATAAATTCTGCAGGCCTTGGGGTTCATAGCCTCCTGCATTCTAATAATTCCATATGCAAGGCTGCATATGAGGAAACTTCAATGGTACATAAAAAGCTTATGGAGTCAACATTCCTCACCTGCAGCTAGAGTTCCTGTGGTGGGCAGAGGCCAGCCACCAAAACAAGGGACTGTCATTCATTCCACTCCCTGCCACCTTTCAAACCCTGACTAAAGACGCATCAGCTTATGCTTGGGGGGGGGGGGGCGCATCTGGCAGGGAGGTGCATTCAGGACCAATGGAGCCCAAATCAAATGCATCAACATATCAACCAGAAAGATGCTAGCTGTACAGAATGCTCTGACAGCCTTCAAGGACTATCTTCATCCAGGAAAGCTACTGATAGACTGACAACACGCCAGTCATGTGTTGCATAAGCAGGGGGGGTACCCATTCCTACCCCCTTTGCAGACTAGCCATGGCATTGTGGAACACTCTCTTGACTTATCAAATACTTCTACAAGCTCAATTCCTGCCAGGAAAGCAAAATACTCTGCCAGACGAACTAAGCAGAAATCTTATGGACCCACATGAATGGAAGCTGGATCCACAAATCTTCAGCATGTTGACACGCAAATGGGGGAGCCCAGACATAGTTTTGGGATGAGGCAAAAAGATCCATCAGTTGGACAAATTCTGCACAAGAATTAATCACAAAAAAGCTTGGATAGTGGTTGCTCTATCCTTCATCTGGAAAAACCTTTCCATCTATGCCTTTCCCCCTCTGCTCTCCAAGGTCTTACTAAGTCGGACAGGAAAAAACAAAAATGATTCCGATTGCTCCAGACTGTCCTCTCCAACACTGGTACCCACTCCTACGCAATATGTCGCACTTTCCTCCGTGGTACCTGCCTCAGACACCTTATCTACTGTCTCAGCAGAACCAAATTCTGCAAACACAGCTCCAAACTTTGAATCTTGCAGCGTGGCTAATAACCTAAATTCACCCTTGGCATCCCTCAGCAAACCTGTGATGGATGTCATTTTGGACGCAAGAAGGGCTAGTACTAGAAAATCTTATGCTGACAAATGGAAAGGATTCTGTGTCTGGAATCTATCACAAGGGATAAGCACAGCAGTGCCCAATATTCCTCAGATTTTACAATACTTAACTGAGATGCGTCACAAGACCCTTTCCTTTTCTACCATAAAAATCCATGCCTCAGCCATTTCAACTCATTACAACACAGAACCTCCCCTCTTTTCTCTCATCATCTGCTAAAGCAGCATCTCAAAGGGGCCAAAAACTTAATATCACCCAAAAGAGCTCCAACCCCTGCCTGGGGCCTCAATTTTGTATTGGAAAAACTCACCCTCCCGCCTTTCGAGCCAGCTTCTACTGCAGACTTAAAAATTTTCTCCTAGAAAACAGCTTTCCTTTTAGCAGTCATTTCAGCTAGAAGGATTTCCGAATTACAGGCTCTTATGGCAGTGGAGCCTTTCATTATTTTTCATGCGGACAGGGTGTCTCTCAGGACCAATCCATCCTTCATGCCTAAGATGGTATCCATTGTGGCTCTTAGACCATTCATTTGCCAATTTTCTTTCCCAGTCCACAGAACAAGGGGGAGCGGATTCTGCATTCATTGGATGTACACAGACAACTTAGATTTTAATTAGAGGAGAAAATCTCTAAGAAAATCTGAACAACTACTGGTGGCATTTGCTGCAGGGGCAGAGGGAAAGGCTATTTCAAAGCAAACCATTTCCAAATGGATAAGCCATTGTATTAGTTTGTGCTATATGCACGATGGTAAAACTATCCCCCAGGGGATCCCATCTCATTCCACTAGGGCTGCATCTACTTCTACAGCCTTTCTCAGAGGTGTTCCTACCAGAGACCTTCTAGAAGCTGCTACCTGGAGCTCCGTTCATATGTTTACCAAACATAACAATTTATCTTCTCTAAATCCAGAGCTGGCTTTGCCAGTGCTGTCCTGCAGGGCCTTGTAGCTGGTCCTAATGCTGTACAAGTCCATCCTCCAAACCATAGCTTTGGGAATCTACCAAAATGTAATGAGTGCAACAGTGAAACACGAAGAACATAGTACAGTTGTGTACACTTAACATAAATGTAGATGTCTGTGTATTCACTGTTGCAGTCCTGGCTACCCTCCCTCCAGCCCCCTGTTTTTCTCTTACTATACCTCTACTTTCCTTTACTATGCTTAAAAGCCTTTTTGGTGTATTTGCATTTGTTTGGAGGTATATAGTTTTGTGTTTTTAATTACTTAAATATTTGGCTTTCCATTTGGGGGGCACCTGACATCTGGGGCAAGAAAAACTGATGTAATGGTGTTGGCTGCATGTTTTATAACACTGACGACCTGAAGTCATGGAAGAAGGGACCGCAACCGATGCAGGGCCCAAG
The DNA here is from genome assembly GCF_019279795.1 of Protopterus annectens. Classification (NCBI taxonomy): domain Eukaryota; kingdom Metazoa; phylum Chordata; order Ceratodontiformes; family Protopteridae; genus Protopterus; species Protopterus annectens. The sequence goes on from NC_056747.1 coordinate 1,365,482,292, forward strand.
ACTTTGTTAATCAGGCCAACTGAGGGCAACCTGCCAGCAGATTAGCCAAATGTAATGACTGCAACAGTGCATACACTCTACATCTACATTTATGGTAAGTGTACACAACTGTACTTTTTTCCAGTTGATGGAGGGGTAGTTGAAGTCACATAGTATGTGTGTGTTTGTTGGACCGTAGTAGTTTCCAGGGTGCTTAGGAATGTGGAGCTAGAGTCTTGGGACATTTTTGGGGACCTATAGCAGGCTACAACCTGCATTGTGGTCTTACCCAGTGTTGGTTATACCTGAAGTATCTGATGGTTTTTGCTGGGCTACTAGTCTTGAGGTGTGTATATCCTTTATGAATATGGAAACCCCACCGCCTTTGGAGCTTTGGTCCATGTTCTGGGGCCGGAAGGTGTAGAATGCGTTATAGCCTCGTAACACAGGGGAGCTTTCTGCTGCTTTAAACCAGGTCTCCGTTACAGCAGAAGTGTTGATGTTCTCCATTTTGAGGAGTGCTTCGAGCAAGTGCATCTTGAGATTTAGACTTCTAGCATTGAGCAGCTTGACCTTCAGATTGCATTTATTTATAGCTGTTATGATGGTAATTTGGTCTTTAAAGCATCACCTAAAAATGCACAATAGGTGTGGCAAGAGCCTTGGCCAGTATTTGGAAACCCAGGGGTGGCAGATGCAGGCCATCTGTGGCAAAGCATCAAGATCAGTCAGTCTTGTCATCCCAAGCAGGTAGATACTGGATCCCCTTAGAATGACACCAGAAACTTAGTGGTTAATCATTTTCTTCTTGTACTGCGGTATCATTCTGGGAGACTGTAGGATGTTGCTCAGGGCTAGGGTCATAACTGCCTGTGCCACATAATCTGAGAGCTCCTCCATGTTTCTCTTGATGTAGTCCAGGGAGGTGTCTCAGGTTATTAACACCCACATGGACAGTGACCATGTCATACTTGTTATGGAGTGACCTGAGTGTATGTGGTGTTAGATTCTGGCACCTGACAGTTACCTTCTCCTTATTCAATCTAGTGAGTGGGACATCAGTGTGCCTCACTATTGAGACACCTATGATTAGTTTATTGGGCAAGCTGTTTTGCCTTGGGAGCTTAGGTTGAGGGGCGCACTGTGTAGGTGAGCTATGTGTCTTGTGGTTTGTGCTGATGTCCTTCAAGGATGCATCTGCAGTCCTAACATATGGGTTGTCCTGCCTCAGGCAGCCCTTCGGTCGGCCGGATTCCAAAGTCTGGGTCTGGCCTCGGCTGATGTCGCACTTCACCCGACGTCATAGCTGCTGTTTATTGGGTATAAAGGCATCAGCCAACGCCATTTTCCTCCGTCTTTCTTGCCTCACGGTGCCCGAAGCAGAAGCTGTTCGCAAGTGCCGGTCGGTCAGATCCAGAGATTTCTACTACCGAAGACTTCTAAAAAGCTAAGTACCCCGTTGGGGACTCTTTCTTGCCTCAGCCGATGTCAGACAAAGTAAATAATTGTTTAACTTGTGGGAAACAAATACCTCATAAGGATTTCCACTCTTACTGCCTTCCTTGCTTAGGCCCAGACCACGACGTATCGGCTTGTCTAGCCTGTGCTTCCTTCAACCGACGGACACTTAGACGTCGGTCGGAGTTTGCAGAGGAGTTTTTTGGTCCCGCCTTTGCATACAAAATGCCGTCTGAGACTCCGACTACTGAATTAGCTAAAAAGTGCAAGGAAAAGGACCGACATTCATGCCCGTTTCGCTGAAACCACGGTTAGGCCAACCGCGAATGTCTCTGTTTCGGCTGAAACCGAGCCCCTGGTTCTTCCTTCGGCCGAAAGCATGCTTCCGATAGCAGAGGCCTCACAGAGCATGGCTGAATCTGCTACTGAATTTACTGCTACAGAAGCAGGCACCCAGGATTTATCAGACGCTATTCCTGTAAACATAACTACCCCTGCACGTGGGGCTGCTAGACCCCCTGCTTCCATGTCTATCAAGGCTTTTGCCAGGGCTAAGGCAGCTAAATCTTCTAAGGCCTTGCCTGCCAAAACTCCTTCACATAGGCCTACCTCTAGTTCCCAAATACTCAGCCTAGCTGAGGATCTCATTTCTTTGATCAGAGGATCCCAACCTCACCCAGACAGGGCCTCTCAGCCCCCTCCAGACAAGAGGCCTAGGACTGAAACTCCGGAACCTGTCTCTACAGATTAATCCTCGGATGGCTCAGACATTTCAGACCCTCACGAAGGCCCATATTCTCCTTATGAGGATTCTGATGCAGAAGACTCCATTCCTTCTGCTTTTCCTCCAGAAGAATTTTCCTTTGGGGAAACATTGCATGCTATGAGGGAACACTTCCAATGGCAGGGCCAGGATTTTTCAGATTCAAGGAAAAGGCTAAGGTCTTTTTTACACTTACCACAGCATAGGCCTTTAGCCATTCCGCCAGTACTAACAGTTGTTGATGATGCATATAATGATGCCTGTACTGTTCCTGATTCTCTTCCTCTGGCCCCTGCCAAGCCAGACAGATATTACAGGGTCCCGGACACACACTACCATCTGTATAAGGCTCCTGTTGCAGACCCTGAAACCATTTCACAGGGCCCTAAGGGTGTGGCAGCTGCCTCTGCCAAAAACCCTCTTCCCTCTGAAAGGGAATCTAGAGCATTAGAGAGATGGGGTAAAAAGGTTTATACTTCTGCTACTCTTTCGGCCAGGGCCTTGAACTGTCAATTTCACATGATTCAGTACCAGGAATTTTTGTTAGACCAGCTAAATAAAAAACTATCTTCTCCTGAACCTTTAGACCGCAAGTCCCTTCAGGATTTGGTACATAACTCTCAGCAGGTCAGTAACCATTTCTTAAAATGTGGCTATGATGCACTGGAGGCTTCCTTTAGATCAGCTGTGACTGGAACAGTGATTCGAAGGCATGCCTGGTTAAAAGAACAATCCTTACCAGACCATGTAAAGTCAAAACTCCTAGATGCTCCCATGGCGAAACAGTTTGTTTGGCTCCCCTGCACAGGAGGTTCTAAAGAAGGTGGAAGAAAAAGCAAAATCTGTCCAAACAGTCAAGGATTTCTTACAGGTCCAACCTCCGAGGTTTAGCAGAAATTGGCCTTCGAAGAATTGGTCCTTTCCAGACAACTCCAGGGCGCAGAGAGGCAGAAATAGACGCCCAAGAGGCAGAGGTCAATCTAGGGGTGCCTACAGGGGACGTCAGTGGCAACCCACCAACCAGAGAAGTACTGCCACAGAATCAACTACAACCACTTCCACAGGGCAGACACAATGACTTGGCTCTGGTTCCGCCTACCAGGGAACAACTGGAAGCACCCTTGGGCGGAAAACTAGCCTTATTCTCCGACAACTGGCATTACAGGAGACAAATGGACTTTACAAACAGTAGACAAGGGCTACAGGTTTCACTTCCATACTCTACCAAAAAAGAGAGGAATGCCAAACCTACCACCAAGCCAAAAAACAGACGCTCTAAGACAAATCAACAACTTACTATGGATGAGAGCTATAGAAGAGGTGCCACCTATGGAACAAGGCCAAGGATTTTACTCCAGGCTTTTCCTTGTACCAAGAAAAGAAAATCAATGGAGACCTATTCTAGACTTGTCCGCACTGAACACATACCTCATTGTTCCAAAATTCAAAATGCTGACCCTCCAGCAACTTCTTCCCATGCTGGGCAAGGAGTCTTGGCTGGTGACTCTAGATCTCAAGGAGGCATACTCGCACGTCCCTATACGACCAGATTGCAGAAGACACCTCAGATTTCTTGCAGGATCAGAGCATTATCAATTCTCAGCATTGCCTTTTGGCTTATCTACTGCGCCCAGAGTATTCACGAAATGCCTGGCATCCGTAATTGCTCATTGCAGACTTCAGGGAATTCAAATTTACCCATACCTGGACGACTGCCTAATACAAGCGGACAACAAGGCAAAGTTAACAAAAGATTTGGAAAATGTCATACAACTGTTGCAAGCCTTGGGATACACAGTCAACATGCAAAAGTCAAGACTAGTACCATCCCAAAGGATAACATTCTTGGGTGCAGAACTAGACACATCAACTCAGATGGCTTTTCTCACAGAAGAAAAACAAAAGCAACTACCAGTCTACTTCATGGCATTAACAACACAAACTCAGCTTACTGCAAGGAAAGTCCTGCAAGCCCTGGGCTACATGGCATCCTGCGTAATATTGGTTCCGCATGCCAGGCTGCATATGAGAAAGCTACAATGGTATCTAAAGAATGTATGGTCTCAACACAAGCACAGTCTAGAAGCCCAGATTCCAATAATTCCATGCCTGAAGCAAGAATTCCTGTGGTGGGCTCAGGCCTGTCAGTTGAACAGGGGCTTGCCTTTACACAAACCACATCCAAGCCAGACCATCACCACGGACGCCTCAGACCTAGGATGGGGGGCACACATGGTGGACAAGTGTATACAAGGCCTATGGACTCAAGACCAGCTGAATCTACACATAAATCTAAAGGAGATGCTGGCAGTGAAACATGCAATCCAGGCATTCGGACCACTCCAACAGGGTCATCTGCTGATAAGGACGGACAATACCACAGTCATGTGGTACATCAACAAACAAGGAGGTACACATTCATATCCTCTATGCCGGATGGCAATGGACCTGTGGAATGTGGCCCTAAACCTCAACATTCAACTTCAGGCCAGATTTGTACCAGGAAAAGAAAATTCTCTAGCAGACGCCTTAAGCAGAACTACCACGGATGCTCACGAATGGATGCTGCATCCAGATATCTTCAAAGCTATAACAAAGAAATGGGGACTACCACAGATAGACCTGTTTGCCTCCCCACACAATCACCAATTGAAGAAGTTCTGCACAAGAGCATACCACCCACTCGCCTGGAGGGTGGACTCCCTATCTTTCAGCTGGAAAAACCTGACAGCATATGCATTTCCTCCTCTTCCCTTGATGTACAAAGTTCTACTGCTGATCAGAGAGGATCAGCCAAGGGTAATTCTGACTGGCCGAGGCAACATTGGTACCTGCTACTGAGAAGCATGTCTCAGACACACGCATGGCCTCTACCTCTATGTCCCTTACTACTAACACAGGACAACTACAAGATCCTACATCCAAACTTGAAAACACTGCAGCTAGCTGCTTGGAATATTGCATAAAACGAAATAACCCAGGTTTATCTCGGAGGGTTAAGGACATTATCCTGGAGGCACGCAGACCCTCCACAAGGAAGACTTATTCAGCCAAGTGGAAAAGATACCTCATTTGGAGTGCAGCAAAGGGAGAAAATGTCTCATTGGCAAACATAGCACACATCCTGGAATATTTAGCAGAGCTGTTCCACAATGGCCTGTCTTACTCCTCCATTAAGATTCATGCATCAGCAATTTCAGCAGAATACAACATGGATCCTCCTGTCTTCTCTCATCCTCTACTCAGGCAGTTCTTGAGAGGAATCAAAAATGTAAAGTCTCCAAGGAAACCACCTTTACCTACATGGGATCTCAACTTTGTGCTGGAAAAGTTAACACTTCCCCCTTTTGAACCAGCAGCAACAGCAGAATTACAATTGTCTTGGAAAACTGCTTTCCTGCTAGCAATTACTTCAGCAAGAAGGGTATCTGAGTTACAGGCATTAATGGCAGTACAACCCTTCCTTATCTTCCATCAGGACAGAGTCTCCGAGAACTAACCCTACCTTTATGCCAAAAGTGGTTTCCAGAGTATCATTGAACCAAGCGATTCATTTACCTACATTCTTCCCCAACCCACAGAACAGGGGGGAAAGACTGCTACATACCTTGGATGTGCACAGACAATTACACTATCTGTACAGAACTAAGACCACCAGAAAAACTGACCAGCTTCTGGTAGCATGTGCGACAGGAATGCAAGGAAAAGCAATTTCAAAACAGACAATCTCAAAATGGATAGGAAATTGCATTTGATTTTGCTACTCTTTTCATGGAAAGACAACTCCTGATAATATCAGACCTCATTCCACAAGAGCTACAGCCACCACTACAGCTTTCCTACGAGGAGTGGCTACCAAGGACATTTTAGAAGCTGCTACTTGGAGCTCCGTGCATACATTTGCCAAGCATTACAATCTTCCCTTATACTCTAGATCCCAAGCAGGTTTTGCAACTGCTGTTTTGCGAGGGATCTTTACACCATCTTTATCTTAGTGCCTCCTCCCCCAGTTTGGCTATGGTATTCTACCCATATGTTAGGACTGCAGATGCATTCTTGAAGGACATAGTACAGTTTTGTACCTACCATAAATGTAGATGTCCGATAGGTATGCATCTGCAGTCAGGATTACCCTCCCTCCTTCCCCTCTGTGGTATTCCTAGGGTATTTACCCCTCTTTTAGCTAACTGGGGGAATCTATTATGGTGTATTTGTTTGTATATGTGTGTGTGTGTATGTATATGTATATGTATGTATGTGTGTATATATATATATATATATATATATATCTATATATATATGTATGTATGTATGTATGTGTGTGTGTGTGTATATATATATATATATATATATATATATATATATATATATATATATATATATATATATATATATATATATATATATTTATTTTGTTTGCTCTCTACTGTTTGGAATTATTTGCATTTATCCAAATTTAGCCTTTCTAGAGGGGCACCTGGCATCTGGGGCAAGAAACACGGAGGAATATGGCGTCGGCTGATGCCTTTATACCCAATAATACATACCTATCGGACATCTACATTTATGGTAGGTACAAAACTACTTTGTGTTGGTTGAGTTCGTTTCTGCCTTGGAGGTCTCTGGGTAGATTTCTGCTGAGAGCCTCCGCGAAGGTGGGTTTGTGGTGTGTGTTATGTGAGAGCTGTGATAGTGGGTGATGTCCTTCATGGATGCATCTGCAGTCATAACAACTGGGTTGTCCGGTCATCAGGCAGCCCTTCAGTCGGCCGGATTCCAAAGTCCGGGTCCGGCTGATGTCGCACTTCACCCGACGTCATCTCTGTTGGTCTTCGGGTATAAAGGCATCAGCCGACGCCATTTTCCTCAGTCTTTCTTGCAGCTGGCGCCAAGCAGAAGCTGTTCGCAAGTGCCGGTCGGTCGGATCCAGAGATTACTTCTACCGAATACTACTTCGAAGACTTCTAAAGCTAAGTACCCCGTTGGGGACTCTTTCTTGCCTCAGCCGATGTCAGAAAAAGTTAATAATTGTTTAACCTGTGGGAAACAAATACCTCATAAAGATTTCCACTCTTATTGTCTGCCTTGTTTAGGCCTAGCCCACGACGTAGCAGCCTGTTCGCCTGTGCTTTTCAACCGACAACGCTTAGGCCGGTCGGAGTTTGCTGAACAGTTTTTCGGTTCTGATTTTGCGACATTATGCCGCCGGATCCTCCGACTACCCAATCTGCCAAAAGAAAGATAAAGACCGACACTCGCGGTCCGCGGTTTCGGCTGAAACCATGGTTAAGCAAACCGCGAGTGTCTCTGTTTCGGCCGAAACCGAGAAAACTGATCAAAAGTACAGCGGAATCTATTTCTACAACTGAGGCCCCTGCTACCATTCTTGAATCGGCCTCAGAAATTATACCCACTACGGTGGTTGCCACTGACTTATCAGACACCATTCCCTTGGATGTCTCTACCCCAGCACGTGGTGCTGCTAGGCCTCCAGCAGCCATGTCCATTAAGGCCTTCGCCAGGGCTAAAGCAGCCAAGACTACTAAAACAGTGCCTGTTAAACCCCCTTCAACCAGGCCCTCCTCTAGTTCTCAAATGCTTACTCTGGCAGAAGATTTAATTTCATTAATTAGAGGATCTCAATCTCACCCAGACAGGGCCTCTCAGCCCCCAGAGAAGAGACCTAGGGCAGAGCCCCCTGAGCCAGTGTCATCTGATGATTCAGCCGATGAATCAGACATAACTGACCAGCCAGAGGCTCCTTTCTCTAATTTTGAAGACTCTGATGCTGAAGAATCCATTCCAGCTGCTTCCCCACCAGAAGAATTTTCCTTTGGGGAAACCTTACATGCCATGCGAGAGCAGTTCAATGGCAGCAACAGGATTTTTCAGACTCCAGAAAAAGACTTAGGACTTTTCTGCACCTTCCACAACACAGGCCCTTAGCTACACCTCCTGTTCTCTCTGTGGTGGATGATGCTTTCAATGATGTCTGCTCCGCTCCAGATTCTTTTCCTCCAGCCCCTGCCAAACCAGACAGATTTTACAGGGTGCCAGACACTCATCACCACCTTTACAAGGCCCCTCTTGCAGACCCCGAAACTATATCCCAGGGTCCCAAGGCAGTAGCGACCATAGCTAAAACCCTATTCCTTCTGAAAGGGAAGCAAGGTCATTAGACAGATGGGGCAAAAAGGTCTACACTTCAGCTACTCTCTCAGCTAGAGCTTTAAACTGTCAGTTTCACATGATACAATACCAAGAGTTTATGCTTGATCAGTTAACTAAAAAGCTAACCACTGATGAATCTCTTGATAAGAAATATGTATTAGAAATGGTAAATAACATACAACAGGTTAGTAACCATTCCTTAAAATGTGGCTATGATGCACTGGAGGCTTCATTTAGATCAGCCATGACTGGCACAGTGATAAGAAGGCATGCATGGCTAAAGGAGCAAGCTTTACCGGATCATGTTAAAGCAAAGTTACTAGATGCTCCTATGGATAAGACAAGTTTGTTTGGTACACCTGCCCAGCAGGTTATGAAGAAAATGGAAGAAAAGGCAAAATCCGTTCAAACGGTTAAAGATTTCTTGCAGGTTCAACCCCAAGGTTTAGCAGGAACTGGCCTGCCAAAAATGGTCCTTTCCTGACTCCACAAGATCTCAAAGGGGCAGAAACAGACGTTCCAGAGGCAGAAACCAATCCAGAGGGGGTGCCTACAGAGGACGACAGTGGCAAGGTAACAGAGGCACAGACACAACCACTGCCACTACATCAACACAACCACAGTGACTTAATCCTAAATCCGCCTACCAGGGAACAAATAGCAGCTCCTCTAGGCGGAAGGTTAACCTTATTTTCAAAAAACTGGCACTATATAACAAAAGACAAGTGGATTTTACAAACCATAGATCAAGGATACCGGTTCCACTTCCACACTTTACCAATCAAAAGAGGAATGCCAAATCTACCTCCAAATCAAAAAACAGAGGCTCTACAACAGATAATGCAGTTAGCAAACATGAGAGCTGTGCAAAAAGTGCCAACTGCACAGCAAGAACAGGGGTTCTACTCAAGACTATTCCTAGTTCCAAGAAAGGAAAAAGTTGGAGACCAATTCTCGACCTGTCCGCTTTAAATACATACATCATTGTCCCAAAATTCAAAATGCTGACCCTACAGCAACTTCTTCCCATGCTGGGCAAGGAGTGTTGGCTGGTAACTCTAGATCTCAAGGAGGCATACCTGCACGTCCCCATTCGAGCAATCTGCAGAAGATACCTCAGATTTCTTGCAGGATCAGAGCACTATCAATTCTCAGCATTGCCCTTTGGCTTATCTACTGCGCCCAGAGTATTCACAAAATGCCTGGCATCAGTAATTGCCCATTGCAGACTACAGGGAATACAAATTTACCCATACCTGGACGACTGCCTGCTACAAGGGGACAACAAAAGCAAGCTGACAACAGATTTACAAAGGGTCATTTACTTGCTACAAGCACTGGGATACACAGTCAATCTACAAAAGTCAAGGCTGATACCATCCCAAACAAGGACATTCTTGGGCGGAATTGGACACAGTAAAACAAATGGCATTCCTAACTGCAGAAAAACAAAAATAACTCCCTCTTTACTTCTTGGCACTAACAAACCTGAACAAGTTAACAGCAAGAAAAGTACTGCAGGCCTTGGGCTTCATGGCATCATGCATAATCCTGGTCCCACTTGCCAGACTACATATGAGAAAACTACAGTGGTACCTAAAGAATTTATGGTCCCAACACAGTCACAGCCTAGAAACAGAAATCCCACTAATTCCATGCTTAAAACAGGAGTTCCTATGGTGGGCTCAGGCATGCCAGACAAACCCAGGCCTACCCTTTCGCAGATGTCAACCAAGCCAGACCATCACAACAGACGCTTCAGACCTAGGATGGGGGGCCCACATGCTGGACAAATGCGTGCAAGGATTGTGGACACAGGATCAACTTCACCTGCACATCAACCTAAAAGAAATGCTGGCAGAAAAACTGGCAATCCAAAGGTTCAGGACATTTCTCAAAGAGGGCCAGTTGATAAGGACAGACAACACCACAGTCATGTGGTACATCAACAAGCAGGGAGGCACTCATTCATACCCCCTATGCAGAATGACTTTGGAGCTGTGGAACCTGGCACTCAGCTACAACATCCAGTTACAGGCAATTTTGTACCGAAAAGAAAATATTCTAGCAGACATATTAAGCAGAACCACATCGGATGCCCACGAATGGAAACTGCACCCGGACATTTTCAAGACCATCTCAAAGAAATGGGTAATGCCTCAGATAGATCTATTTGCATCACCTCTCAATCACCAGCTCAAAAAATTCTGCACAAGGACATTCCACCCACTGGCATGGAAAGTGGATTCGCTCTCCTTCAGCTGGAAAGGCCTGACAGCATATGCATTCCCACCTCTTCCCTTGATACACAAAGTATTACTAAAAATCAAGGAAGAACGTCCAAGGATAATCCTGATAGCTCCAAACTGGCCGAGACAACACTGGTACCCACTGCTGAGGAGCATGTCTCAGAACAATATGTGGCCAATACCCCTGATGCCTTTGATGCTAACTCAGAACAACTACAGCATCATACATCCAAACCTAAAAACGTTGCAACTAACTGCATGGAACATCACATAGCAACAGCTAACCCAGAACTTTCCCAAAGAGTTAAAGACATTATTCTTGAAGCACGCAGACCTTCAACAAGAAGGAACTATGCTGGAAAATGGAAAAGGTTTGTCATTTGGAGTACTGAAAGAGGAAAAGATGTGTCAAACATAGATATGCCTAACATTCTAGAGTATCTGGCGAACTTCTTCATTCAGGCTTGTCCTACTCCTCCATCAAGATACATGCATCAGCTATTTCAGCAGAATACAGCTTTGATCCACCTGTTTTTCGCACCCTTTGCTCAGGCAGTTCCTCAGAGGAATCAAGAATGTAAAACCTCCAAGGAAACCACCTTTGCCAGCTTGGGACTTAAACTTTGTGCTAGAAAAGTTGACACTATCACCTTTTGAACCAGCAGCAACAGCAGACCTACAACACCTGTCATGGAAAACTGCTTTCCTACTGGCAATTACTTCAGCAAGGAGGGTTTCAGAGCTACAGGCCTTAATGGCAGTGCAACCCTTCCTAATCTTCCACCAAGATAGTGTCCATGAGGACTAATCCTACATTTATGCCTAAGGTGGTATCCAGAGTGTCTTTAAACCAGGCAATCCACCTACCTACCTTCTTTCCCAACCCACAAAACAGAGGGGAAAGAATACTGCATACCTTGGATGTACATAGACAGCTACGCTACTACTTGGACAGAACACAAAATAGCAAGACTGACCAACTTTTGTAGCCTATGCAACAGGAAGGAAGGAAAAGCTATTTCCAAACAGACAATCTCCAAATGGATAGGAAATTGCATACGATTCTGTTACTCCTTCCATGGAAAACCAATTCCACAGAACATAAGACCTCATTCTACAAGGGCAACAGCCACTACCACAGCCTTCTTACGAGGAGTGGCAACCAAAGACATTATTGAGGCGGCTACTTGGACCTCCGTGCATACATTTGCCAAGCATTATAACTTACCTCTATATTCCAGATCCCGAGCAGGGTTTGCCACTGCTGTACTGCAAGGGATCCTAAACACACCATAATCTAGTTTTATCCTCCTCCCCTAGTTGGCTATGGTATTCTACCCAGTTATGACTGCAGATGCATCCATGAAGGACATAGTACAGTTTTGTACCTACCATAAATGTAGATGTCCGAACTGGATAGCATCTGCAGTCAAGATTACCCTCCCTCCTTCCCCTCTGTGGTACTCCTAGGGTATTTTACCCTCCAAATAGCTAGCTGGTGGGGGGGGGGTCTTTTATGGTGTATTTGTTTGTATATATGTACATACATGCTTATTTTTGTGTTTACCTCTATCTTTTTGGAAACATTGGCATCTATCCAAATTTTAGCCTCCAAGAGGGCTCCTGGCATCTGGGGCAAGAAACACTGAGGAAAATGGCGTCGGCTGATGCCTTTATACCCGAAGACCAACAGAGATGACGTCGGGTGAAGTGCGACATCAGCCGGAGCCGGACCCAGACTTTGGAATCCGGCCGACTGAAGGGCTGCCTGACGACAGGACAACCCAGTTGTTATGACTGCAGATGCTATCCAGTTCGGACATCTACATTTATGGTAGGTACAAAACTGTACTTTCTTCGTGTTTCACTGTTGCAGTCATTACATTTGGGTTATCCTGCTGGCAGGTTGCCCTCAGTTGGCCTGAATTCCCAAGTCTTGGGTCCTGCGTCGGTTGCTCTCGCTTCTTCCCTGCCGTCAGGGGTATAAGATGCAGCCAATGCCATTTTATTCAGTCTTCCTTGCCGCACGGTACTCGAAGCAGAAGCAGTTCGCAAGTGCCAGTCGGCTGACTGCTGAGATTTTCATGTTCGAGTTTCAGATCCTAAGTCTTCATTAAAAGCTAAGTACCCCGTCGGGGAAACTTTTATTTTTTTTCTTGCTCCAGACCAATGTCAGAAAGTTAATAATTGTATTTCTTGTGGGAAGCAAATTTCTCCTAAGGACTTTCATTCTTAATGTATTCCTTGCCTAGGCCCTGACCACGATGTTGCTAGTTGTCGGTTTTGTGCTAGATTTAACCAACGCACTATTAAGCATCAGAACGATTTTGCATTAAGCTATTTTGGGCGAAGATTTAATTATACAAGGTCATCTGATAGCCATCAGACTACCAGAGTTAATAGACAGGCAACCGAGGTCCAAAACAGACTAAGCTTCTCCTAAGCAAGTCACCGGTTCTCAGTGAGGCGCTTTCGCAGCCCCCGACGCCCGCTACTTTAGGTTTGCAGGCCGCTACCTACTCCCACGCGGAGTCTACCAGGCCGCAGGAAACTCAAGGTATTGGAGCCTCAGAGATTATACCCCCAGATGGGTCCGGAGCCGCTGAGCAGGCATCTGCTTCTGAGGGTGTATTCAGACCTAAACAAGTATATATTAAACAGACTTGAAAGACTAAAACACCTGTAAAGGCAAAGAAACAAGTTCACCAGCCACAAGGACAGGCCTCCATGCCCAAAAAACAGATGCTCAAAATGGTCGAAGACTTAACTACCTCGATCAGAGGTTCCTATTCTCCTCCTGATAAGAGGCCTAGGCAAGAGAGAGACTGTGAATCTCAGATCAGTTTTCCATTTCTTCTGATCAGGAGTATTATCTTTCCCCCTATGAGGATTCTGATGCTGAAGAATCAATTCTTTCAGCTTCTCCTCCTGAGAACTACTCTTTTGGGGAAACCTTGCATAACTTGAGGGAGCACTTCCACTGGGAGAGCCAAGATTTTTCAGAATCTAAGAAAAGGCTCAGAGACTTCCTTTTACTACCTCAACACGGGCCTCTAGCTATTCCACCTGTGTTGGACATTGTAGATGTGTTCTCTGAGTCTAGTCAGACCCCTGACTCTACCTCCAGCTCCTGTTAAGCCGGACAGATACTACAGGGTCCCTGACTCTCAAATTCCTTTTCAAAAACCCTACTGCAGACCCAGAAACCATTTCTCAGGGTCCAAAGGGGGTCAAGGCTTCTACTGCAAAAAACCCTGCCCCCTCTGACAGGGATTCTAGGGCTCTGGATAGATGGGAAACGAGACTTTCACATCTGCTACTTTGGCTATAAGGGCCTTAAATTTCCAGTTTCATATGCTCAAATATCAGCAATATATCATGACACTAGTTAAACAGAAAATGATGGCAAATTGTGAATGTGCAGAAAACAAAGAAATGCAGGATTTATTGCATGCAGCTGAACAAGTTGGAAAGCGTACTTTGCAATGTGGGTTTGAGTCTATGGAGTCCTCCTGCAGGGACGCTGTTACGGGTTCTGTAATTAGGGGGCATGCTTGGTTAAAAGAACAAAATCTGCCTGACCATGTTAAAGCAAAATTATTAGATGCTCCTTTACAACATGTTACCTTGTTTGCTGTTGAGGCAGAAGAGGTGTTAGAAAATGGAGGACAAAGCTAAATCTATGCCAAACGGTCAAGGATTTCTTACAGGTACAGCCACCTAGATTTAGCAGACACTGCAAAGAATTGGTCCTTTCCAGTCTCACAGGCCTCAAAGGGGCAGATTCAGACGTCCTAGAGGCAGATCACTGCTGAGACTTGTAGGATATTTGCGGCTGTGGAGTGCTTCTACCCCCAAAGGTGGAGAGGACAAATCAGTCATACAGGAAACAGTCCCAATGACTTCCCCCTGCCTGCACCAAGCATTTATCTTCTGGCAGCACCCTTAGGGGGAAAACTAGCACTTTTCTCAAAATTGGCACATTATAACCCAGGACAAATGGGTTCTAGACCTAGTATCACAAGGCTGCAAATTGCATTTCCATACCCTGCCAAGGGCAAACGGTTGGCCAGACCTGCCAAAAAATCAATGGGCAGAGGCTCAAAAACAAGTCGCAGCTCTCGTGGACATGAGGGCTATTCAGCAAGTGCCACAGCAAGAGCAGGGACAAGGATTTTACTAGACTGTTCTTTGTATCGAGAAAGGACAAAGCATGGAGACCTATACTGGACCTATCTATTCTAAATACTTTTCTGGTTATACCAAAATTCAAGATGTTGACCTTACAGCAGCTTCTGCCCATGCTGGGCAACAAGGCTTGGCTCGTGACTTTAGACCTAAAAGAGGCATACCTGCATGTCCCAATCAGACAATCCTGCAAAAGATACCTCAGATTCAAGGCTGGCTCAAAGCATTACCAATTCTCTGCACTGCCCTTTGGCTTATCTACTGCGCCCAGGTTCTTCATAAAGTGCCTGGCACCAGTAATTGCTTACTGCAGACAGAGGAATACAAATGTATCCTTATTTGGACGACTGCTTCATACAAGCAGAGAACAAGGACTTACTACTACAGCATCTGACTTTTGTGTTAAGACTTTTAACATGCCTAGGGTACACAATCAACAAAAATAAATCAAAGCTAGTACCCTCTCAAGAGATAATATTCCTGGGTGCAAGCTTAAATACAACTGCCCAGATGGCTTATCTCACTCCAGACAAACAAAGGCAACTGACTACCTATTTCAAGGAAATGGCAACAAAGGCCCAGTTATCTGCAAGAAAAATTCTGCAGGCTTTGGGCTTCATGGCATCCTGCATCTTACTAATTCCATATGCAAGACTGCATATGAGGAAAATTCAATGGTACCTAAAAAGTGTCTGGATACAACATTGCCACAGTCTGGAAAAGATGATTACTCTAATTCCCTGCTTGTAACAGGAGTTTCGATGGTGGGCAAAGGCTTGTCACCAAAACAAGGGACAGCCATTCTCACTACCCTCAGCCAGGCAGAGCCTAACAACGGATGCATCAGATTATGCCTGGGGGGGGCACACATGGCAGGAAGAGGCATTCAGGGCACCTGGTCCACAAACCAAAAGCATCTACATATCAGTCAAAAAGAGATGCTAGCTGTTCAAAATTCCCTGACAGCCTTCAAGGACCTACTTCATCCGGGACAACACCGCGGTCATGTGGTACATAAGCAGGGGGGCACTCATTCTTATCCCCTGTGCAGACTAGCCATGGCTTTATGGGACACAGCATTGACTTACCAAGTTCATCTGCAGGCACAATTCCTGCCAGGAAAGGAAAATACTCTGGCAGACTAAGCAGAAACCTCTTGGATCCCCACGAGTGGCACCTGGATCCACAAGTCTTCAGCATGATGACAAAGAAATGGGTCGCCCTGACATAGATCTATTTGCCTCCCCTCAAAACAATCAACTAAAAAGATTCTGCACAAGGACTCATCACAGACAAACTTGGAAAGTAAATGACGCCTTATCTTTCAACTGGACAAACCTGTCAGTATATACCTTTTCTCCACTGCCTCTCCTCCCCAAGGTACTCTTAAACGTCGGGCAGGAGAAACCAAAAATTATTTTGATTGCCCCAGACTGGCCACGCAAGTACTGGTATCCGATCTTAAGTAATTTGTCCCAATGTCCAGCCTGGACCTTACCTCAAATACCTCAACTGTCCCAGCAAAACAATCTGATTCTGCACAGCCAACTCAGGACCCTAAACCAGGCAGCATGGCGGTTAATGTAGCCATACAATTCACATCCCTCAATAAAGCTGTGATGGATGTCATTTTATAAGCCAGAAGGCCTAGTACTAGAAAATCCTATGCTGGGAAATGGAAGAGATTTTGTGTTTGGAACAAAGCTCAAGGAACTGATACAGCTGTCCCAAATATTCCTCAGATTTTGCAATACGTAACTGAGATGCTGGACAAAGGCCAATCTTTTTCATCAATTAAAATCCATGCCTCTGCCATTTTGGCTCATTATACAGAGCCACCACTCTTTTCTCATCCTTTATTAAGGCAGTACCTCAGAGGAGCCAAAAACTTAAGGCCTCCAAGGAGAATGCCAATACCTGCATGGGACCTGAATTATGTCTTGGAAAAACTCACCTTACCTCCTTTTTAGCCAGCTGCTACTGCGGATATAAAGATGTTCATCGTGTTACACTGCTGCAGTCCTTACACTTGGGTTATCCTGCCATCAGGCGGTTCCCCCAGTCAGCCCGAGTTCCAAAGACTTGGTGTGGCGTCTGTTGCGGTCGCCTCCTCCCTGACGTTAGTGCAACAGGGGTATAGAAGATGCAGCAGACACCATTTTCTTCAGTCTTTCTTGCCGCGCGGTGCCCGAAGAAAAAGTAGTTCACAAGTGCCGGTTGGCAGATTCCTGAGATTTTCATTCAGAATCCAGAAACGAAGTCTTCTACAAAGCTAAGTACCCTATTGGGGAAACTTTCTTGCCTCAGACTAGTGTCAGTAAAAGTTAATAACAGTTTCTTGTGGGAAGCAAATACCTCCATAAGGATTTCCATTCCTGTTGTATCCCATGCCTAGGCCCAGACCACAAAGTCACTGGTTATCTGTTTTGTGCTAGGTTTAACACACGCACTATTAAACTGTTTGATTTTGC